>NW_020172457.1:0-115017 GCF_003031525.2 Neophocaena asiaeorientalis asiaeorientalis | reverse complement strand
GAAATAAAAGGAATCCAAATCGGAAAAGAAGAAGTAAAGCTGTCACTGTTTGCAGATGACATGATACTATACATAGAGAATCCTAAAGATGCTAGCAGAAAACTACTAGAGCTAATCAATGAATTTGGTAAAATAGCAGGATACAAAATTAATGCACAGAAATCTCTTGCATTCCTATGCACTAGTGATGAAAAACCTGGAAGAGAAATCAAGAAAACACTCCCATTTACCATTGCAACAAAAAGAATAAACTACCTAGCAATAAACTACGTAAGGAGATAAAAGACCTGTATGCAGAAAACTTTAAGACACTGATGAAAGAAATTAAAGATGATACAAAGAGATGGGGAGATACACCATGCCCTTGGATTGGAAGAATCAACATTGTGAAAATGACTCTACTACCCAAAGCAATCTACAGATTCAATGCAATCCCTATGAAACTACCACTGGCATTTTTCACAGAACTAGAACAAAAAATTTCACAATTTGCATGGAAACACCAAAGACCCCGAATAGCCAAAGGAATCTTGAGAAAGAAAAACGGAGCTGGAGGAATCAGGCTCCCTGACTTCAGACTATACTACAAAGCTACAGTGATGAAGACAGTATGGTACTGGCACAAAAACAGAAATATAGATCAATGGAACATGATAGAATGCCCAGAGATATACCCACATACATATGATCACCTTATCTTTAATAAAAGATGGAAGAATATACAATGGAGAAAAGCCAGCCTCTTCAATAAGTGGTGCTGGGAAAACTGGACTGCTATATGTAAAAGAGTGAAATTAGAACACTCTCTAACACCATACACAAAGATAAACTCAAAATGGATTAAAGACCGAAATGTAAGACCAGACATTATAAAACTCTTAGAGGAAAACATAGGCAGAACATTCTATGACATAAATCACAGCAAGATCCTTTTTGACCCATCTCCTAGAGAAATGGAAATAAAACCAAAAATAAACAAATGGGATCTAATGAAACTTAAAAGCCTTTGCACAGCAAAGGAAACCATAAATAAGAGTGAAAGACAACCCTCAGAATGGGAGAAAATATTTGCAAATGAAACAAAAGACAAAGGATTAATCTCCAAAGTATACAAGCAGCTTAATATAAAAAAAATACCCAATCAAAAAATGGGCAGACCTAAACAGACTTTTCTCCAAAGAAGATATGCAGATTGCCAACAAACACGTGTAAGAATGCTCAACATCACTAATCATTAGGGAAATGCAAATCAAAACTACAATGAGGTATCACCTCACTCCAGTCAGAATGGCCATCATCAAAAAATCTACAACAGTATATGCTGGAGAGGGTGTGGAGAAAAGGGAACCCTCTTGCACTGTTGATGGGAATGTATATTGATACAGCCACTATGGAGAACAGTATGGAGGTTCCTTAAAAAACTAAAAATAGAACTAGTGTATGACCACCCACCAAACCCACTACTGGACATATACCCTGAGAAAACCATAATTCAAAAAGAGTCATGTACAACAATGTTCACTGCAGCATTATTTACAATAGGCAGTACATGGAAGCAACCTAAGTGTCCATTGACAGATGAATGGATAAAGATATGGCACATAGATACAAGAGAATATTTTTCATCCATAAAAAGAGAGGAAATTGAGTTATTTGTAGTGAGGTGATACAGACTGACGTAAGAAAGAGAAAAACAAATACAATATGCTGACACATATATATCGAATCCAAAAAAAAAAAACTTTCTAAAGCACCTAGGGGCAGGACTGGAATAAAGCCACAGATGTAGAGAATGGACTTGAGGACGTGGGGAGGGGGAGGGGTAACCTGGGATGAAGGGAGAGAGCAGCATGGACATACATGCACTAACAAATGTAAAATAGATAGCTAGTGGGAAGCAGCCGCATAGCATAGGGAGATCAGCTTAGTGCTTTATTACCACCTAGAGGGGTAGGATAGGGAGGGTGAGAGGGAGAGACAAGAGGGAGAGCATATGGGGTTTTATATATATATATATATGTATATATATGTATAGCTGATTCACTTTGTTATACAGCAGCAACTGACAACAATGTAAAGCAATTATACTCCAATAAAGATGTTAAAAATAAGCTGGTTGGCAGGTGAATGTGGAGATGCTGTAGTTTATAAATGGGAACTCTGGCAGAGGTGGTTAGCCGTCCAGCAATAATCTGTGCTCCCATTCCAGTAGGGTAGTTCTCACTCGGGAGGGTCGGCCCAGGCAGCAAGTACATTCCCAGAAATCCTTGCATGTAGGTGTAGCAGTATGCCTGAATTCAAGTCAATAAAATATGAGCAGAGTTGACATGTGCCTACAAGTTTATTCCCCCAAATATCCACTGGAATTTATTATTATTTTTTAATACTCTTTATCGTCAGGCTGGCTCAAGTAGAGAGACCTCAGGACAACGTGGAAAGCCACCTGTTTAAGATGGCAGAGACTCTGCTATCCTGGGCTTCTGAATGACCAGATGAAGGGGACTGTAAAGCTATCTGCTCAGTTTTGTATATGAGCAAAAATACACTTTTTACTGTGTCAGAACCATTTGGGGGCCGTTTGTTACAACAGTTAAGAAACACAAGTACACAGCATAATTCCATTTTAAGGAAAAAAATGGGCTCTTAAAAACACAAAATATCGAAGAATAATTTATTCATGTATTCCATTCATACTGAGTGCCTATTAAATGTCAAGCACTATTCTAGGTGCTGGGGATACAGAGATGAATGAGATAAAATCATTGCTATTACAGAACTCACAATATATTGGAATTGACAGACAATAAACACGTGAACGGATACATAGGTAGTATCATCCCAAATGCTGATAAGTTTTCGGAAGAAATATAAAAGTGCAATAGTTTGTGAAATGATGAGGGGAAGGATATGTGGTCAGAGAAGGCCTCTTCAAGGAGGTGATATTTGAAGTGAGACATAAATGTTGAACAAGAAGCAGCCATGTGATGCTCTGTAAAGGAGGCATTCCAGTCCGAGGGTCTGATAAATGCAGACACCTTGTGACAGGAATGAGCTTAGTGTGTTCAAGACACAGAAAGACAACTTGGAGCATTGAAAGTGAGAGGAAGAGTGACTTGGGATCAAGTTGGAGAGAGGGCAGATCATGGAGGGCCTGAGAAGGCCTGGGAGGCCGTGGTAAGGGGTCCCAGAAGCCATGAAGGGTTTTAATTTTTAAGCAGGCATTGAAATCATCTGATTCCTTCATTCAGGAAATCTTTCTGGCTGCTGGGTAGAGAATAGATTGCAACAGGGCAAAAACTAAAGCATGCTGTAGTAATCCAAGCAAGAGATGTTAGGGCTTGCACTGGAGTGGAAGCAGTGGAACGAGAAAAGACGACTTACTTAGGATATAAGAATAGACAGCATTAGATATCATTGTTAGTCACTGTTAGGCTACAGGAAAACGAGCGTTAAATGTGAAGCAGATGAATATGACTTTCTAACTCTGTATTATTATCTGATTCTATTAAGATGCTTATATTAAGGTCCTTATATTAATATCTAGGATTGGCAAACTCTAGCCTGTGAGACAAATGCTGCCTATTGCCTGGTTTGTAAAGTTTTTGAAACTGCCCCCCCTACCCCAACTCATTTCTGTATTCCATGTGGTCACTTTTGCATCACAACGGCAGACTTGAGAAGTTCCAACAAAGACTTTATGGGCAACAAAGCCTAAAATATTTTCTATCTGGCCCTTTACTAAAAAAGTTTTTAGACCTCTGCTAAAGAGATTATTCTCTACATTTTATAATTTATCTTGTAGTAAAAAGAGTCTGGAATTGAAATAATGGAATTGCCTAATTCTCAGGCAGCATTTTGGATCTTTCGGGATTCTGGATTGGTACAATTTTTTTTTTATCCTTTAGTAGCATGTGTTTGCTTCACGGCAGTCACTAAAATCAAAATTAATGCAAATCAACCATCACAAAGATTATGTCTTAGATTTGGAAGAAATCTTCGTGACCATCTGGTCTGACTCCTTTATTAATTGAGAGAAGGAGACAGAAGTGCATGGTCCTTATGTTCACTAGTTCAGGGTCACAATGTCAGTTAGTGGCAAAGAGAAACCTAGAATGCCTGCTTCTGCTCTCCCAGCCCAGTGCCTTTTCTATGACTAAAATGCTTAAAAATAGGCATGGAAATCCATGATCATCACAAATATGAATGGATGGAGATTTTCTTTAAAAGTCATTGTTTTTACATCAAATTTGAAGTGCCCAACATTTATTTTGAAATAGGATGTTTTTCATTTCATAAAATGATCCAGCTTATTCTATTTTTAAAATTTTAAAATGGAAAATTTCAAATATGTATAAAAGCAAAGATAATAGCAAACTGAACCCCTGTATACCTGTCACTCAGTTTCTACAATTAACACGTGACTCAGAACATTTCATGTATTTCCTCCTACTGAGTCATATCCTTGTTCCTCTAAAACTCTAGATACTGGTGGTTCTCTTTTCCTGGAAAGTTAATCTCCCAGGTAGGCCCAGGGATCATCCCTCTTTTCCCAGATTGCCCATGACTCATTCCCTCATCTCCTCCAGGTCTTTGTCAAATATCATCTTCTCTGTGAAGCCTTGTAGAACCAGTTTTATTTAAATGACCATCTCTGCCCGCCTTCCCCATCTACTCTCTCTGCATTATTTTTCTCCATAGAACTTATCTCACCTGGCACTTTTAAACTTTTACTTATTTATTTGATTGCCAGGCTGCTTGCATTGCAATGTGAGCTCAGTGGAGACAGGGCTTTTGTGTATTTTGCCCATTCTGTATTCTCAGTGACTAGGACAGTGCCTGGTTCAGAGCAGGCATTTAGTATTTGTTGAAGGCATAAATGAATATATGTAGACTATTTCTTTAGTAGAATTTTCTTAAAATGAATAATATTTACTCTAGCTCAGAATACCACCTCTGAAATTTTGCCTGTTTTCCTATTCAAGTTAACTAGGCAGCCCAACCTAGAAGAAAACCTACAAGTTCTCTTAATTTTATCCTTTGAGCCTAAGACCTGGAAGAATGCAGAGGAAGTCCTAGTACACTGTTACTTGCTTCTTTTCCCTTTTTCTGGACTCCAATCTGGACCAATCTGTGTTCTGTAGAGATCCAGTTTCCTCATGAACCAAATCCCCTCTGAAAAAGAAAGAGAAAGTGAGCATTAGAGAGCAAAACACTCCAAAGCTCCCTCGCCCATGAATCTTCATAGTCATATGATAACGTTACTTCCTAGTGGTAGAGAAGGAAGAGAGTATTCGTCAACTGTCTGCTTCCTTTTGGAGCATGATTCAAATTTACCTTATCCCAGCTATGTTTCCTATGTATAACATATACTTTGTTAATATCCTGGTATCATCAAATGTACCTTCTCTTCTCTTGCCTATCTCTGTGTCCCTTCTCCTGTAACATCTCCTGTGTGTGATGCTTTTCTGGGTATCCTAGATACGTGTTCACAGTGAGGGCGGGGAGAGGGGTGAAGTCAACAGCAGACTAAGGAATTATCTTTTCAATTTCTAGATAAAAAACAACTGAGGTTCAGGGGTCATGAATTCAGGCTTTCAGATCTCTTACTCCAATAACCTAACTTTGTTGTTCACTGTCAATCTTTGTAATGTTATTTGTTGAAATTAGATCTCCATAGATATTTCACTTCCTTGTGCTACCTCTGATGCTTTTAACATGAATAAATTCTCTTCAAGCTTGAGAGTGTGACTCATCATCACAGGTGATATTAACCTGATTGGTGAGAATATCTTTCATTGTCTGCTTCTTCATGGAACCCCAAAGACCCTAGTACATGTACCATGTGGCACTGAATACATATTGATTAGACTGATGAAAAGGAAGATTTTAAGAACATAAAATATTCAAAAAGAATCAAACCAGTAGCTTCATTTGAGACAGAGAACAGGGCATTCAACTTATGATTAAATTTTAAAAGATGCTTTAAGCAGAAAAATATAGAGGGAAAAAGACTCCCAATCTAATTCTATTGAAGCATATTAAGTATTCATTAATTTATTTACTAGTTTATTCCACAAATACATGTTGAGAGCCTACTGTGTCAAGCATTATTTTGGGGGCTAAGTATACAAGATGATTTAAGTATATTCCCTGTTCTTAAGGGATCCTGCCTAGTTGGGGAATGACTAAGCCAACAATTACAAGGTGTATGATAAGTACTGCAATAGAAAACAGGAAGTTTTGTAGCATAGATAAGTAGTACCAGCTTAATTTAACAGAGGGTGGTCAGGGAGTGATTCTTAAGCTGAATTTTAAATGTTGATTAGGAGTTAGATAGAATGATGGATAGGGGAATAGGAGGGAATGAGAAATTGTTCTTTAGGTACAGGACGCAGTAGGTACAAAGCACAGAAGTGCCTTCTGGGAAAAGCGAGTATTTTGGCTAGAGCCATTGAGCCGTGTTTTGAGATGAGCCTGGAAAAGGCAAGAACGTGCCATGGAGACTTCGTACACTATAAAATTTGGATTTCATCCTCAAGCTATGGGCCACCTTTAAGGATTTTAATGGTGGGGGTGGGTGAAGGCAGAGAGATGGCATAACTATAGGGACTGATCTTATGAGAGTAGAAGCTAAGAGCAAGCCTGAATGAAGGTGACAGTGAATAGAAGAGAAAAATTTCAGAGGCATCTTTAATAGGATTGATGATTAATTCATTGTAGGAGTGGGCAAGCAAAGAGAGAAGGAGAATGAGAAGAGGCGCAAGTGATGTATAAAGACCCAGGGAAGGATGGAAATTAAAATAAAAGGGAGTTTTAAGAAGGAGAGGTTGGTTAACTGCAACAAAATCACAAAGAGGTCAGACAGACTAGGAGTTACCTGTAGATTTATCAATTAGGGATTAAATTGTGATCTTTGTCATAGTAATTTCAGAGGAATGGTTAGATTAGAAGCTAGTTTTTAATGTACTGAGTCAGGAATGGATCCAAATTATGGGTGGCCTTCTGCTGTACAATTTGGGGGTTCTTTATAAGAAAAAACACAATTATGAATTCAAAACCATGTATAAGGCCTTGGAAGGGGTTCATGCAATGAGGGCGCCTTACATACAGCTTCATTTGCTGTTTAACAAATCCACCTTTGGGCTGAAGAAGGAATGAGCGATGATTAAATAGCAAGTGCTGTATCCTTCAAGAACCTTGGCTTTGAAAGAAAGAAGAAAAATTGAAAAATCACAGTGTGTGGAGGTAGAGAACAGAGGGCATAGGAGGAGCGTGTGCATGTGTGTGTGAGTGTGTATGTGTGTTTATGGAGTGACATGAGCATGTTGGTGATATGACTTGAGGTGATGGAGGGAGATGTGGAAGATACATAAGAGAGAGCATGAAAAGCAGATCAAAGTACCTGAGGGTATGAGAGAGGATGGAATCAAGAGGAACAGGACAAAGGAAAGAAAATTTGGGGAGTAACTCAAATAAGAGGATTCATGAGAGGAGACTTCTGGGTGTGCTGGCACAGACATAGAAATTATGCCAAGAGGATGGTGTCACAGAACCTCGGGGAGGAAATTCATGGAAATCTTGGGAATACAGTGCTAAAAAGTGTTCAGTGTAGCTGGGAGGTCCAAGATGAAGAGCCGACATGGCCCATACTATTTGACCATCAGAAAGCCATTGATGACTGTTATCAAGGAAATTTCAGTGGAGTGATGGGGTAGAAACCCAGTGATGCTGGGTGGAAAAGTGAAGGGGAGGTGTGGAAGGACAGCCATGTGAATGGCCTCAAAATTGGATGTGTTTACGAGGGGAAGGAGGGAGGCAGGGGAAAAGCCAGAGGAGCATGTAAGTCAAGCAAGGGTTTTATTATTTACTTGTTTAGAGTTTGTGGTAAGATAGAACATGCTTAATATGATGGCGAGCTCAAAGCAGAAGAGAGGGAGAGAGGAGACACAGGAATTATATTTGGGGAAAGAAAAGCATTGGTTAAAAAAATTATTGCCCTTTTTCTAATTTGAAAAACAATATGTACAGGTAAAGCATACAAATAATATAGAAATAAGAGCATTTACTTTCTAAAAGTAAATACTGATAAAACTTTGGTTTTATACTTGCAGACATTTTCTACTAAAACATGAATATACATACATACATACAGATATACAAGTAGAAAGATACTTTCTAAAATAAGAATGAAAAATAAAAATTAAACAGGACATTCAGCATACTGCTTAATTTCACTTGAAATTGTGCAGTGATGTTCATATAGGTAGTTAGAGATCTAGCTTATTCTTTTTGACAACAAATCATTATCTTAAAAAAAAATCAGTCCTCTTTTGATGGGTGTAATTGTTTTCAGTTTACCAGTATCACAAATAAGGCTACAATTGTCCTCTTTGCATGTTCGTGTGAGTAGTCATATAGAATTTATTGCTTAAATTACATTGCCAGAAATGTATGTAAATTTATATTATTACCAGATGTTTCCAAATTTCCTCCTCAAAACGTTATTATTCTAATTTATACCCCTGCCCACAATCCACTGAGTGCTTGGAAATCATATTTCAATGTTAAATTTAACTCAGTGAAGGACTGGAGTGATCATATTCTGAAGTTAGCGAGAAATCCTTTGCAGAAGTGCCTCAAATATCTTAACCACTGGCTTATCTTTCTCTGAAATTTTTATTGGAGAAGTGGATAGCAAACTATTTCATACTGAATTTTGTTATATGATTTTCTGATTATCCTTTTGCTACAAATATGTGAGTATTTTGGCTATATTTTAGGTTAAATATATGGTTTGCTAGAACTTAAGAGGTAGAAGGAATTTAAAGAGGTTTTAAATCAGCTTTCTCATTGTATAACTAAAAGTATTGATGGTCAGAGAGGCTGGGTTTCCCCATATACTCCCAATGATCTTTTCTGCACAACTCTTTTCTGGTGTTGATTTGACCTGGGATGCTTTTCTCTGATGCCTGGCCGTTGTCCCTTGTTCTATAAGACAGCCTCACACTATAGACTTATCTGGTATTGGCAGAGCCTGCCTGGTGTTATAACAGCTGGTTTCTATGCCTGTTTCTTATTTCCCACACCTTAAATTATAAGATTTTACAGAGCAAGACCATGTCTTGCTCATCTTTGAGCCCTCAGTTCTTATTTCGAGGATATACAGGTTAGAACTTGCCTAAATCTTGTAGAGTTCCCCCCAATGAATTAGAAAAATCTAGGCAATGATTACAGTGCATTGTACCATCACAAAATAGAGACAGTCAGCCATTAAGTGCCTTCTAATAAAGGTACACAAGCTACTTCTAAGGTATTCTTGCCAAAAAAAAAAGAACCTGAATCTAATCAATATACATGGGACGGAGAATCATGCTAAACGACAACAGGGATAAAATTAGCAAAATCTAGACTGGGCCAAAAACACAGGACAAATATTCTCAGTCTTTCAACAAACACATTATAATGAAAAAATATGGAGTGGAGAACTTGTGATTCAGGAAGTCTTAAGAGATGTATCAGCCAAGTGCAGTACATTTTGATCCTAATTTGAGCAAACACATTGTAGAAAAATTATGAGACAGTCAGAGAAATTTGAAGACTAACTGGATATTTGATGGTACTAACAAATTATTGCTAATGTTTTATATAATGTTATTGTAGTTATGTTTTAAACAGTCATGATGTTATGTTGTTTTTCGAGGTACATACTGACATATTTATGCATGAAATGATATAACAATTAGAATTTGTTTCAAAACAATTTGAGCTTGATAATTGTTGAAACTCGGTGGTCGGTGTGTAAGGATTATTATACTATTTTCTCAACTTTTGTATGTATTCAGAATTGTCTGAGGTAAAAATAAAAATGTTTTTGGATGTGGATAAATGAATATTACAATTTGCTTTTTTTTTTTTGCGGTACGCGGGCCTCTCACTGTTGTGGCCTCTCCTGTTGCAGAGCGCAGGCTCAGTGGCCATGGCTCATGGGCCTAACTGCTCCGCGGCATGTGGGATCTTCCCGGACGGGGGCACGAACCCATGTCCCCTGCATCGGCAGGTGGCATCATCCACTGCGCCACCTGGGAAGCCCACAATTTACTTTTTAACTTATGTTGGAATGACTTTCCTCATTCCCACTTCTATTTCTATTCTCTTCCAGAAGCCTGGCTATGCTAGTGTTTTTTAAGTGAGCTTTAAGCTAGGACAGATACAGACAGTATTTCAATATAAAAAATAGGAAATATGTTAGTAATAGAGTCACCTTTGTAGTACATAAATTCTTACTGGTTTTCAGTAAGAAATCTGAAGCCCAGACAACTGTGAGGATTTTTTCCATCCCCTTCGTACTCTAGCTTTAGTATCTAAAGCTCCCCCTCCCTGTATGCCATGTGATACCAAATGGAGGTGTGAATGGCTGATAACCCTACACTGGAGCCTGGACTTCAAAGGAGCTGGGACTTTGGCATGGGAGGAAGAAGAGGGGAATGAAAGCCCCTGAGGATGAAGAGAGCACTGAGGCTTTGTAATTGGAGAATCACTGATCCCTGGCTTGATCTTTCTCAGGATGATAGATTTCTTAAGAGGCTTGTAAGACATTCAGCATATAAGCATTATCTGATCCCTGGACAATCTCAGGCACTTTTGAGTAACAGGTTACTTGCTAGGAGGGATCATTGCTCGCACCAAATTTTCCCATGTTGTTGGCATTGTACATTCCCCGATTGCAAGGATCTTCTATGAATTCAGGGAACTGTTGATTAGAGTTTGCTATGTTACTTAGCTGTGCGTCAGTGAAAAGACCTTGTTCAAAACAAATGGAAGAGTAGGTCTTCAAGGAATACCTCTCAAATACCAAGTATATTTATGTGACACGCAGTTTCCTTGGTAATTCATGGAATAGGGAGCAGGAAGGACTTATGAGTTTCCTCATAAGGGGGTGGTAGTCGTGGGAGTTTATGGTTTCTTCTCCACGTGGTTGAAATTCACGGAAGGGTTGCTACAAGCCTACTTTTGTACCTGTGGGATACTGAAGATCAGTAGGAGATGACTCTTTCAACTGTGTATTTCTACATTAGAATATTAAGAAGAATAAGCTGTATTAATATTCACTAGTCAGAAACTAGTTAGACTCTTATGGGCTCCACTAGCTTATATATATGTAGACATTTTTAAGATTCTCTAAGAGACCAACCAATGTATTAAGAAAATAATATTCTCTGTGAAAAATGTTATTGGGTTGGGGATTATTTAACCTACAAAAAACGGAAGCAGATTTTTCTCAGTGTCTGAAGACGTATTTGGTTGTTTCTAGTTACTTGATAGGGTTTGAAATATCATACACATTAAGATGTTAAGTTAGGGTCACATGGTATATACATAACTAAAGTGTGGGGAAGGAATATTGATAATAAAGGCAAAAAAGGTAAGGATTTCTGAAGACCCAAAGAACCATAGAAAACGTATCATACTGATTATCTAGGAATAGAATGTCAGAATTGGTACCTTGAAGATTTTCTTTTACATCTGTAGTTTCCTTTTAATCCAAGTGGAGAACTGTTAGATTTATCCCTTACCTGATGGAGTTAACATCTCAATTCTGGCTTCCAGTGGTCCTTCAGACTTTGGATTATATAAGAATCCCTTAGTTAGCTCTGTTTCATGTGGGAAGAAAGATTGAGAATGGATCTTTTGTTTGAGAAATTGACTGGAACTAGCTTGGGGGCCAGTTCTTGTTTGTCAATCATGTTCTTGTCTTTTCAAGATAATGCATGTTTTTTTCCTTCTTAGCCCCCAGCTAATAAGTGATCCTAAAATTGAAAAACAACAAAAATTATGTATAGCAGCAAGCTTAGTGATATTAGGCATATATTGAGCTGAAATGTTCCAACTTCCAAGGACTAAGTATTGGGTGTTTATGTGGTAGTTTGAAGTTGCAGGTTATTCTGAATGAATTGAGGTCATCCATGAAAAAAAAGTGAAATGGCCAGAAAAGTTTCCCAGTATTTTTTTTTTTTTTTTTTTTTTTTTTTAGTAAAAAGCACATCTCTTCTTTAGAAGGAGAGGGCCAATGTTATTTTCAATAATTTGAGAACTAGAGAAAAAAGAAAACTCTAACCTGGAGAGTTCCATGAAGTATAGATACATGAGGCTTTTGCACTCACTCAGTCTCACCTATGAATCACTGTTCATCAATATCATGCCTGCCTCAACTGACTGGTCACTGCAGCACTACTAAAACCTAAGTGGTATTTCTTATAAAATGTCCATTTGTCGAGCAAAATGCTGCTGCCTGTACTGACACTTGCTAGGTTGTGCAACACTTCAGAACTAATTTCGTGCCCTCTCCCGTCTGCCTGCCTTTCCACTCCCCCTGAATTACATTCCTTCTTTGGCTAACCAAATAGGTATATTAAAAGGCAGAAAGAAGAAATATGAACTATAGAGAAAGAATATTTCATGAAAACAGTGCCTGATTTAAGACATCCATAAATGAAAGTTATTTTCACAATGAAGGGACATAATCAAAGGATGTGATGGATCTGAAGACTCCTGAAGCAATTTATTTGAAAGCACTGAAGCAGAGATCCTTGTAAAAGCTTTACAAATGCTGCTTCACCTACCGTGCTACTTAACGGAGCACAACAGAAATCTTTCTCCCAGTGACATTAAATTCCCTTATTACAAGATGGTTTTACATATGGATTGAGTGGAAACTTTTATTAGAGACTGAAAAGCAGGGGGAAACGAGATCAGAATATGATACCATAGGCAGAATGACTATTAAATATTTCTCTTTAAAAGTGAGGATCTGAGAGGATAATGAAATCTGTCATCTTGGTTTTGGGAGAAACAGTATAACACTATTACAAAGATATGGACGTTTTTGAAGAAAATTCTCTACCCTCATTGTTTATTTAGCATCTTTTTCTTTTTTTTTTTTTTTTTGGTAGAAAAAAAGAAAAGAGTTTCACTGCGGTGTTTTCAATGTAGGAATTTTAAATTACTGCCAGTACGTGCTAACAGGAGCATGTAAATGGGAGACCACCATTTTCGCTCCAAACTCTAGAATAGAACAGTAATAGATGTTTGGGTACTTGAGTTGAAAATTGAGAACCATGAATAAAGAAGGAGAAGAATATGTTTTCAGAATTCTGTAAAAAGTTGGGGATTATTAGATTAATTATTCCTTGATTTAGGCAAGCTAGGCAAGGGATGGCAGCCATTTGGGGCCAGATAGGAAATTGGGAGAAAAGGGCTCTTCAGTGGAGAGGAGGGCTGAGAAAGAGTTGGCCTGAGAACAAGATAAGAAGTGGGTAGAATTAGCAAGAGAATGTTTACTTTCTTACAGAAGCACTTGATAGGGAATGGAACAAATTTAGGGAAGTAGAGAAAGATAAGCAGAGTTTAAAGATTATTAAATGCTATGGTTTAGAGATTGTTTAGAGATTGTTAAGTGCTGTGGTAAACCCTATGTCTGCATTAAACCCTCATAGCTGATTCTCTGCTTATTGTATAATACGGTGAAAAAAATATCATTACCTAAACAGCTGGCATTAGAATTGCTCTTATACAGTGAACTGTCTTTGGCTGGAATTTTATCTAAGTGTGTGCAGAAGGCATACTGGTGCCAAGGCATCTGAGAAAAGAGCAAATATGCTAGTGGAAAAGATTTTTTTTGCTCTTCATGAAGTGCAAAGAGAGCTGAGAAGGCAGAGAAGGGAGAAAGGTGAAACAGGAAGAAGGCGTAAAGTGATGTGTACTGGATGCCATGTTGACGGGAAAGGTCCAGGACACACATCTGATAGCAGGCTGACCAGAAAGTTCTTTGGTGTAAAGAAATTTCTTGGATCCAAATGCCTTCCTGATCCCTCAAAGAAAAACACAATCTAAGCCAAAATAGTGAGCTCATATGCAAAACCTTCTTCGAAACATGTCCCCTACGTACCTCTTCTTCCAACCTGATTGCTGAATGTGCGTAATCTCCTTCTAGTTAGGAATTTGAAGCTGCAACAGACTCCAGCTTTTCAACAAGACCTGCTATACACCCAAATTATTTGTGTGGGTTGGGTTTGGGAGTAAGTGGTGATGGACTAAGTTCCATGTTTAGTTTGATGTTGTGCAGAAAAAAGTCATTCATTAAGTCACTAACTCCAGTTCAACTTATTATTTTTTTAAATAGTGGCACTGAAATAGCTTTGTTTTAAAAATATGCCAGAGACATCCTTACAGCAGGCCCAATCTATTGCAGTTTATCTAACACACTTCCTAAATGGTATATTGCCTGATTGTCTTTTAAGAGTTTGAAAATATCAAGCAAAAACCAATGTGGGTTACACATATACCTCCCATCCCAGTGGGTTGACATCCTTGGTCAGGGAAAACTTAATATTTTTCTGAAGTCCAAATACAAATGTCTATCTAAATATAAAAAATGTATTATTTGTCATAATTCCTTTTCCCAATTTGGAAAAATTTGTATGGTGCCAAAAAGGTTATAAATCAGTAGAAAAAGAGCCAGGATATTTGGGTTCTAACCCTAGATTTACCAATAACTTTCTTTGTAATATTGGTAAATCAGCCTTCCTTTCTGGATATTATTTGCCAGATTTACAAAATAGGAGTGCTGGATTTGACTCTCTCTCTCTCTCTCTCTCCTCCAATTATATCTGTAAGTGTTTTTAGCCACAACTGAGTCATATGACTATTTCGAAGTCTTATAAAAATATCCTAAGGCTGCAGTTATACCCCCAAAAGAGCTGATGCCATTATTCAGGTACTTCAAATTATTCAGTTTATTTAGTTTAATCCCTAGGTAATTAAAACAAATTAGTTAGAAACAATAAAAGAATTTGAACAGCAAGGCAATAGGAATTGGACCTAATCACTTTTGAAAAGAATCACTTCCTAGAATTCATTCAAAAAGATTATATGAAAATGGGTAGTTAATTATTAAAGTAACCATAAACTGGCCTAAGTCTGAAAAATAAGGTACGTTGGAAAGGAGAGTGATTTTGTGCTAAAATAACTTAGTCAACTCTTCTGAGAACACAGATAAAATATTCAACAGCCCTAGTCATAAAAATGTAAGTTAAAACAAGAATCATTTTTTGCCTATCAGGTTTGAAAAGCCTAAATAGAACAATAATGACTAATGCCAGTGAAGTGTAATGAGGAGGGGAAATACAAATTAGAGCAACCAGATGCAGAATTACTTGAAAACAAAGAAAAATAATTATGACCCAAGCATATTTAATATCTTATGCTGGGGCTTCCCTGGTGGCGCAGTGGTTGAGAGTCTGCCTGCAGTTGCAGGGGACACGGGTTTGTGCCCTGGTCCGGGAAGATCCCACGTGCCGCGGAGCGGCTGGGCCCGGGAGCCATGGCCGCTGAGCCTGCGCGTCCGGAGCCTGTGCTCTGCAACGGGAGAGGCCACAACAGTGAGAGGCCCGCGTACCGCAAAACAAACAAACAAACAAACAAACAAACAAACAAAAAATATCTTATGCTATATATATATACGTACAGGTATACTTATTTAATATCTTATGTTATATGTATATATGGAGAAAGAGAGAGAGATCTTTTACTATGTTCCAAGGAACAACAAAGACTTATTCCTCTACAAGTGACATGCCTTTACACTTTTAGGTAGGAAGCTAAACAAAATGGCACAGAGATTTAGAATCTTGAAAGATGCAGAAAAAATAAATGATCAGTCAGTATGAATACTATAGTATGTAAGAGGAAACACAGGATTCTGAGACCTTTGAAGGCATGGAGCTTCAAGAGTTGTCTGTGCCGTTCATATGAATTCTGTTTCACTAAAGACAAGGTTGTGTATATCCCTATCAAACCAGGAAGCAGCAATAGATGTTTAAAAGCCGAGCACTAGTTTCCCATATTTAAAATTTTGAATTTTGCCCTTAGGAAAGAGTGTTTCAGGCTGAATGATGTATAAGAGGTATAAAGTCTCACTAGGGAAAGTTGCTCTTCAAGGGGAAGAATCCATCTTGAATATAAATCTGAAGGTCAGAATTTTTAATAAATTATGGTAGATCTTTGTCCCAACCTATCTTAAGTAAGAGTTGGAAAATTCTGGATGAGATATCTTTTTCTAGCAGAATAATGGATTACATAATCTGAGGGATCCTTTTGCTAAAATATAATATGATACTTGATAAATTATCAGAAATATATTTAGTGTGTTATTGGATTTGCTACAAAGTAAGAAACATCCAAAGGGGTGGGAACTATCAAAAATAAAACCCAGTGAGCTGAAAACACACTAGAGAAAGGTAAGTTGTGAAAAGGAAAGCAAACCAGGGAATGGTAAAGTGTGGTTACATGAAGGAAAACACCTACAAAGACACTGGGTATCTAGAGATTTCGGCTCCTGGCAAAGCATTGAGGCTAAACCTGTGAATCCTGCATTAAGCTCTACCAAAGAGATTTTACACTGTTTTTTCCTCTATAGAAATCTGGTGAGCTTATAGGCTCCTTCCTATAATTGTGATCCCTAATGCATAAAATAAAATATATAAAATTATAATAAAACCAATTTCATAAAAATAGAGTTAGCAAAGTCTTTTTTTTTTTTTTTTGTGGTACGTGGGCCTCTCACTGCTGTGGCCTCTCCCGTTGTGGAGCACAGGCTCCGGACGCGCAGGCTCAGCGGCCATGGCTCACGGGCCCAGCCGCTCGGCGGTATGTGGGATCCTCCCGGACTGGGGCACGAACCCGTGTTCCCTGCATTGGCAGTCGGACTCTCAACCACTGCGCCACCTGGGAAGCCCAGCAAAATCTTTTTTTAAAAATGTGTGATTTAGAAATAAATGTGCTTCTTATTAATTTATTAATAAGATCTAGTGGTGGCTCTAATAATTATAATTTTACAGTAGTTATAGATGTAAATGATATTTTGAGATTTCTACAAGTATAGAAACATAACATCTGTAATTGTTAGTCACAAATATTTGTTTGGCTTTACTACTGTGAAGAATTTAAAATTAGTGAGCGGACTATTCATCTTAAGAAGAGAGTAAAAGCACAGCAGAATATACCCAAGAGAATATAGAAGAAAGATAATAATTACATTAGGAACAGAAATTAACAAAATAAGAAATCAAAGATAAATAAGTAGGAATGACAAAACCAAAAGTGGTTCTTTGACAAGATTAATAAAATATACATCTGATGAAGCCCATCCAAAGCAAAGAAGAAGACAAATATATCCAAAATTAAATGTAGGAAAGGGTTGTAAGTACAGATATAGAAGAGATTGAAAAGGTAATAAGAAAATACTATTCACAAGTTTATGTCAACAGATTTGATAACTTCAATGAAGTATACAAATTCTGAGAAACACATAATTTACCCAAACTGACTCCAGAAGAAATAGAAAGCATGAAAATTTCTATAGCATTTTTAAAAACTGAGTAATCTAAGTTCTTCCCACAGTGAAAGAACAAGTTGCAGAGTGTGTCACAGAAGAACTCTATCAAACTTTCAAGGGGTAGTTCTAATATTATACATCTTCCAAAAAACAGAAAAATGAATATTCTCTGAACACATTTTAGAAAGCTAATACTATCTTCTAAAATCACACAAGAGCATCATGAGAAAAGAAAATAACAGACAATCTTACTCAGGAACATGGATGTACAAATCCTGAGCAAAATACTGGCAAACTAAATCTAGCTATGCATAGCAAGATCATATATCCTTAATAAATAGTGCCTTTTCCATAGAAATTCAAGAGAATTTTATTTTCTTAAGTAGTCTATAAATTAAATTCACTACATCAGCAGATCAAAGGAGAAACAAATGTATGTTTCTCTCAAAAACTGGAAAAAATTGATAAAATTCAATGCGCATTTACTATAAATAGTTTCCAAAGTAGGAACAGAAGAAAGCTTTATTAATCTGAAAAAAGCTGGGACTTCCTTGGTGGCACAGTGGTTAAGACTCCGCGCTCCCAATGCAAGGGGCCTGGGTTTGATCTCTGGTCAGGGAACTAGATACCATATGCATGCCACAACTAAGAGTTCACATGCCACAACTAAGGAGCTGCAACTAAGGAGGTGGCAAGCTTCAACTAAGAAGCCCGCATGCTGCAACTAAGGAGCTGGCGAGCCATAACTAAGGATCCCTCGAGCCGCAACTAAGGTGCCCACCTACCACAACTAAGACCCAGTGCAACCAAATAAGAGTAAATAAATTTAAAAAGCTACCAACTAAAATGTTTTTAAGAACATTATTAGTGACGAATAGAAGCATTTTCTGTAACATTAGGAATAAGACAAGAATAACCAACAAAACTGTCTCTATTCAACATTATTTTCTATGTTTTAGTATATTAAGGGTAGCCAAGATAGTACAAAAGAAAAAAATAAAATATATAAAGAAGGAAGGAAGAAAATTATTATTTGCAGAAAATTATTGCCCAAATTAAAAAATCCAAAGTGTTTTCAGACTTATTATTAGAATTAATTAGAAACATTTCTGGCTATAAGACAAAAATTAACTGAATTTTTATACACTATCAACAAACAGAAATGTAATTCAAAAATAATAATCTTTACAATAGCACAAAAGTATAAGGGTACGTAGGCATATGTCTAACATAAACTGTTTAAGACTTTTATAGAGAAAATTATAAAACCTCTTCAATGACATTAAGGAAGAATTGAATAAATGAAGATATCTAATTAGTGAATTAGAAAATTTAGTTTCATAAGGTGCCTGTTTTCTGCAAATTAAGCTAGAGATTCAACACAATTTTAATAAAAATACCAATAGAAATTTTTGAGAAACTTGACAAGCTGATTCTAAAAATTTTGAGGGGAAGGAAAATGGCCAAAACTTTGCTGAAGAAGAATCTGGTGTGGGAACCTACTCTATAAGATACTGACTTGCTTTACATTTACAGCATTTAGTGCAGTGTTACTTATGCTTCACAGAGAAATTGACTCAAGAGCCCAGGAGTAGAATCTACTTTTGTGATACCTTGATATGCAACATAAACGGCATTATCGATCGGTGGGAAAATAGGTGCTAACAGCTTGTTATCATGTTGAGAAAAATGGAATTTGATTCTTACCTCACACGATACACATAAAATAATTTTGGCTTATTTCTGAAAGGCAAAGCTGTAAACCTTTTAGGAGAAAATATCAAACTATTTTAAACCTTATGATGGGAAATATTTCTTTGACAAAATACGTAAGAAACAAAATGTACAAGAAAAAATTAATAAAACTGCATCAAATTAAGTACTTTTTTTTCAGGTAAATTTACCAAGAAAGAAAGTGAAGAGACAAGACATTAATTGGAAGATATTTTAATAATATATAACTGTATAAAGATTAATAGCTGTGTCATGGGCACAAATAGGGAAAATGAGGACAGCTAGCTTCCAGAACATTATTTTAAGAGCCCTAGAAACCACAGATACACTTACTATTGGAGATCCTATACCACATTAAATCAATATTTTAAAATGCCCAATTTCTACAGCAAATATATGTTCTCTATAAAAATTGAAATAATTTATTTTGAGCTTGAAATAATTGGTCCATAATAAATTCATTTGATTTATGATGCTAATATATCTTCTTCACAGATTCAAGCATTTCAGAGCAATTCTATAAAGACAAGTGGTTTGTTCTTCCTTTAAGAGGACAGAAAGTCCAAAAGACTAGAAAGGTGGTTTGCCTTTTTTTATACAGGTTTCTGCTCCTTGTTTTGGCCACATTAGCCCCACAAATTTTGGGATGTCAGTGAAACCGTGTGGTTTTTGACTGCTGACGTGGACACTCACTATTTTTGACTTGGTCTGCCAGTGGGCAGGACCCACCAACTGCTCACACACCAGCTAAACACAGCAGCTGCCTCTCAGGAGAGGTGCCAAATGTGATATTTCACTGCTTGAAATAATCAGATACTTGCGAGTCACGAGTGGTGCTTGGGACACCAGCCTGTTGGGTGTTTGTTGGTGCTGAGGATTACTAAGGAGAGAGCAGAATATGATAGAGTTAATAGCAGGGATCTTTCACTTTGTTACGTGTGGACTTGAGATGGGGAGAGAGAAAAATTCCAAGTCACGTTTTTACCATTTTCCATATGCGCCAAAATCCTTAGAGACTGGTTAAATTTCACCAGTTACTTAAGCAGAGACTACTGGTCATTTGTTGGGGTTCTATAGCATGAATTCCCCACTGAATCAGAGATTTGACCAGAATGACCTCCAGTGTGTTTTCCACCTGTAAATTCCCTCATTCTAAGAAAATTGTATTTGCAGAAATGTGGTGGTGAGAGGCAGGGTGATTTTTTATATATAAAAAAAGTTTTCAGATTAAAAATAGCTATTGCCTTTGAAAAGAGATAGAAACACATTTAATACTCTACTGGGAGCTGTAAAATATCAACTCCAATTTGTGCTCTCAAAACTCTTTAGACTGACCTTACAGGTAAATGTGTTCTACCTATGCAGTCAAAATATCTGGTCATCTCGGTGGGAAGATCAATCAACTGATTATTACAAGGGATGGGTCTTTCCTTTCCTTTCCATAGGGGTGCATCAGCATCTTTGAACGCATGAAATGCCTAGTCAGTGTGGCATTTTCATTAGCAAGATGTTCACTTTGGGTGTGACAGAGCTTTTGCAATTCAAGGTAAATAAGAACTATTTATTGCCCATAAAAAAAACCAGATTGTTTTTCCTTGTAATGTTCATTGTTCCTGAGCCCCTCTCATTCTTTTTGGAAGAAGGGGATAGTAAGGCCCAGTAGCCTGAGGACAATTATAGAGATAGCAAATTGGGGGCCTGTAGACATGTTTTGGTTGGCCTATATAGAATTTTTTAAAACTTAAAAAATTGTGTTGGTAACATAACGGTTTGATTTCTTCACACAAAAATTTTTTAGCTTTTCTTGAAAAATCAGACAGTATGGCAATACTGGGCCCAAATTCCTTAGAGGCAACTGTTAGCTAAGCCAGCATGGCTCCTCCTGTCTTTAGGTGGGAGAACACCTTTTAGTGCCTCATCTTACCCATCACTCTGTATCATCTGGTTGGCTGCAGTTGTTGACCTTATGTGTTTGGTTCTATAAGATTGTCAACAAAAAACTTAATCAATAGTCAATCTAAGAAAAAAATGGAAAAACTTATTTGTGCCAACCTGAGGATTATAACCCAGAGAGCTCTGAAAACTGTTCCAAAAAGGTAAGGGGGGAGGTCAGTATATATGGGATATTGGCCAAGGGGTACATGCAATTCAAGCACACATCTTGTTATAAGGTTACTGCTGTTTGCAGGAAATAGTATTTCTAAGTTAATGGTTTTAGTGCTCTTCTGAGTGTAGGAAGATGCAAGAAACTGGGTTCATAAAATTTTCTCCTGAAGAGATCTAACTAGCTGAAGGCCAGTTCTCCCAGTTTTCCCAGAGCACAAAGTGCCTCATTCTGATCCTTGCCCTGAATTCCTTTCAGGGTGTACTGTAGGTCAGTGACTGCAGTGGCTAATGTCTTGATTCTTGTAGAACTGGAAAATGGGCCATGTTCTTTATTTTACAATCCCTTCCCTTTCGGTCTTAATTTTGACCAAGGTTTGGGAAGCATTTCATCACCAGTCTGTCCCACAGCACTAGGAATGCTCGTTCCAAGGTCAGGTGAGGATTTCGTTGATAGGCCACTTATTGGGCTATTACCGGACTAGCCCTGTTAACAGTAGCCAGAAGCCTCTGGGCCACCTGTGTTACTAGTCCATTATGGTCCTGGAAATGGTTCCCTCTTATTGCTTCTTCCCATATCTAGAGTTACACTATTACAATCATTGACCTTATATAACTGTATATTTGATCCATTGTTTCAAGCTGCCTAGTCATCAGTATTTTTACTGGAGGCTCAGTCACACATTTGGTAATGCAAGAAAAAGTGATCTTGTAAAACAGGCAGGGTACAAGTAATATAGCTAGTAACATTAATAGGGTCCTGAGTATTTAAGCTCAGAACTTCCATTAGGTGCGGCCCAGTATCTCCTCAGTTCCTCTGACCCAGTCTATTCTTCACCAATTGCTATCTTTAAGGAAAAATATGTACTGGCATTGTTCATAAAGTTTACCAAAGATATCTGCACATACAAGGCGAGTGGTGGGTTATCGTGACCCCTTACACAATTGAGAAAGGAATATTATCTTCTAAGGAGTTGCATGGCTAGCTCCAAAAGAAGAAAAATTGATCTTTATGGTTGAGCAGGTTTTTCTGCCTTTGGGGACGTCTGGTTGATCCGTAACACACAGATGCACAATACATAGTGAGGGGAGGCTGGAGGCCCAAACTGGCAGAAAAAATTTTATGTTTATGTTTTTCTTGTTTTGCCTTAAAATATGAATTTTTATTTCATTAAGATATTTGAGTTTACTGATTAAGGCATAGAGTCTTTATCTCTAGAATCTCTACCTACCAGAATTATTCTCTCCATCCAATGGAGCTCTGCTTACAGCCTGTTTTCTCATAGTGTCTATCTTCCACCCCACCACATCTCTTGTCCCTTTGATTTTACATGTTGTGAAGCTCAGATGGGGTCTGTTACACAGTTGCTTTCGTATCTTAATATTCTATAAGATGGCTCCTCAGATAGTTTTCTGGGATCTTGGGTACTAATTGTCTCTGTTGGCTAAGGATCTCTGTTCTGCTAAATCTGTCTTTGATAAATAGTAGCTCCTTTATACCAGCTGTTCTCTCAGACACTGGCTGACATGTTTATAATCTGTCACTGGGTATGTATTGTAGTTCCCTATGTACAAACTAGGTTCATTATTTGTTATCCTGGTCAGAATCAAAACATTGACTAGTCATTTCTATTTCCTCCAGGGCTTCCTGTACAAATGGCTTTATGTGGAATCCTCCAGAGTAAATTCCTCTATGCTGTATGTTTTCTGAGGCATATACCTTCAGGGGAAATTATTTGAAGTCTTTATGATTGTCTAGAGGAAGGAAGACAATCCCAGGTCCCTTTCCTTCTTGAATTTCTACTCTTGACTCATAACTTTATCCCTGCTGGTGGCTTCTCAATGAGAACAGTGTAGAACACATTACTTTTATCTTAGCAAACTGAAACTTCAGGTTTCTAAGAAACTTGGCAATAGTTTCAAAGTTTTCTACATTTGTACCATGTGCAAAAGGGCATATATAAAACAGGGAAAGACTTGTCCTTAAAACCCAAAGTAAATATTTACATTACACTGTAGTAACTACTTAAATTGAAGCAATCTCTATGGATAAAATTCATTTGTATAACACCTTCAATCAAAACTTTCATTTATTCTGTTTGACAGAGCAAACTGATCTCCATGTTATAGGTATAAGAACTCAGTGCCATTTTTCCATAGTGGAGACTATATTCATATATTAGAATAGTTTTAATTTCTATTTTTAATTCAACTTTCTGATATCTGTATGTTTTAGATTTGAAAAAACTCTATATTCAGGATGACAGAATGATGTTACTGAATAGTCAAATTGGGAATTACTGTCAGGATTATTATATGTCATAGGCTGTCAAATAGGACCCAAATCAATGGAGATAAAACATTAAATAAGTGCAAAAAATTTAAACCGGAAATTCTACTTCTAGAAGCTTATTCTATAAAATAATTTAGGATCTGTATAGAGTTTGCTAAAGAATTATTGCTAGAGCATTTTTTTTGTAATGGCAAAATATTGGAAATAAATGTTTGGAAATATATTAGCTAAATCAGTTATGTTATATCCATATAATCTACCCATTAAAAATTATGTTTTAACCCATTAGCTTAGAAATGTTACAGATATCAATTAATAGGGATCTGGTTGAATTTAAAATAGTCCATTCACACAGTGGAATAGTTTGTAGTCATAAAAAGGAATGAGGACACTCTCCATCAGCTGATATGGAGTGATCTCCAGGATGTATTGTTAAGTGAAAAAAGCAAGGTTCAGAAGAGTATATTTGATATGCAACCATTTGTGTATGTCTATGCAAGTGTATTTAATAAATAAAACACTCCCAAAAGGGAGCAGATATAAAAGCAAGCTTTCTCTGAAAATACCTTTTTAAATAATGTTGGCTTTTGAAACTTATGAATTACTTACATTTTCAAAATTAAATTGAAAAGATACAGTAGAGTACCTACAAACTGAAAAACAAAATGAACGAACTTAACTATATATCAAGTTGATGATATGAACCGCGGCGAGAATAAATTATTTCAAGTGACTTTAGAAACAACCTTTGACTGCATATATTTAATATAATATATTCTAAGAACAAATAGAATTGCAAACACATTTTCAAGGTTATTCAGTCCTCTGGTTGTTAGTAATAAAATTGGTATTATTTTAAAACTCTTTTACATCTATTGTAGAACAATTTAAATATGTAGTTATTTTAACATGGTCAGTAACTGCAATTTTCAATGTCATAGAAATCTCTATGATAGATGAACTCACTTCCACAGCAGCCTCCTTTCTTTATAACATCTGAATCTCACTCAAGCAGCTTCCCTTTTTCCTGTGTAAACATATTTGATCTGCAAAGTTGACCTTGTTTCCCAAATTGCCGCCTCTCGGTTTCTCCTTCTCTGTTTTCTGTGCACAAGCTGTACCTTTCTCTGCCCTGTAAATGTGGCTGCTCCCTGCCCAGTCCCACCTCAAGCACAGTTCTCTGAGCTGCAGGCCCTCCCTTCTTCTCCTGGTCTTTCTAAAGCCAGCGCTCTTCCTATTACCATGAGTCTCTGGGTATGGTGCATGTTATGCAACTATTTTAAAATAAATGAATCAAGGAACATAATGATGTATAAATGGGATATTTAAAATATTACAACATTTCAGATCCAATGTTAAAATCATTGGTTAAGCCTGTTCTAGTGCTATCAATTGCCTTTCCTTTAAAAAACCCAGTAAAATATAGTAGAATTTTAAAATAGACAAACTACAGAATAATCCTTTTCAGGAGGGGCCTAATGTTTCAGAAATAAGTTCATTCAATATATTTAAATTGGAACTTGACCAAATGTTGTTTAGTGTAGTAGAAATTGAGGGGAAGAGCCATACACAGAGTTAAATATCCAAGCTAGAATGGATTAATGGGAAAAGAATATCAAAGGCTGGTGAGTTAACAAATACATTGCCAGACACTTATTATATTCAAAAATCAGTGTTATGTGCTATTTTGAGGCTAGTACCAAAAAACTAAAGGTTGTATTTCTTGTTTTGGGTGGAATCAATTTACTGGAAAATACAGAAAGATATGTATACATGTCAGGGTGCCCCATATATGCTCAGCCACACACATACAAACATATACTTTCTGGGAGGATGCAGGAGAAACAATTAAAAGTGGTTAAAACTCAGACGAGGTACTGAAAATGGGGTGAACTGAGTCAAATTAATAGCCTTTTATATTATTCAAAATGTTAATACGTGTATGTTTCATTCTTCTAATAAGAAAACAATGTATTAAAACCAGTGCCTAACATAAAGCTAAGCATGTAAGAGGTACCTAATGAATTTTCGATATCTTGCTACACATGTGAAGTAACTTTTAAAATGTTAAATAGGATAAAGATAAGCTCAAATTCAGAGTGTACAAAATACGAATAGAGTGAAAAATGAGTAGGAGAAGCTGATTAAATGGGAAGAGTTGCTTTAGCTGCAGGATCGTGGTGATCTTTGTTGTTTTGGTGAGGAGGGTATTGCATATAAACAAATTTGTAAACCCATCTTGTAAATGCTTCCCTAGGGGCTTTGGTGTGCTTGTCAGCAAGAGGTGGATCCCGCGGAGAACTCCAGAGAAGAAAGCTAAGCAGCAATTCACTTTAATCTTGTGCTTTGCATTCAGATGAACATGCAGATAGGTTCAGTGAAGTGAACCTGGTTACAATATCACTTTGAAACTCAAGCTAAATTATTTTAAGTGGGCAGAATACAGCCCAGCTCATGAGTTTAATTTATCTCTTTTTTGAATCATGTGGTTTTGCCTTCATTTTGAAATGCTCCTGATTAGTCCATTCGAAGGACATGCATAAGGGATAAAAATATTTGCTTCCTTACACATATTTCTTATGATATGTACATATCTATCTTTTATGTACATTTTATACAAATTTAAATATATATGATACTGAACAGTAAGAAATATGTTTGTGTGTATATATATATGCATATGTATGTGTATTTATGTTTGTCTCTCCCTCTGCTGGTTTTCATAGAGGAGAGTAACATTACTCAATCTTTGGATCTAACATGGGAATCTCGTTTACTTATCTATACCTTTATTCATTCTTTTACCCTTTCTTCTGTGTATGAGGTACCAAGGGGTTTATGAAAAATAAGAAGAAAGAAAAACATAAAAAGTTACAAAAGTTCCAGGCTGGTGGCCCCATAGCTGCTTCTCAAGTCAACCGTAGCTGCCATCTACTAAATTATAGCGATGTAGGTCTGGGAAAGACAGTGAATTGATTGGTGAGTTGTGATTCACATCAAAGTCCAGGATACTTCTACGTACTTTCCTAGAGTTCGCTTCTGTAATCGTACGGTGAGTTCTAATCCTTCAGAATAAAATCAGTGAATTTGTAAAGAGAAAGACGAGAGAAGAAAGACAGTGTCCCTTTTCCAAAAAAAGAAAAAAAGCAACTTAATTGAAACCCCAGGGACAGTCTCTTCTCTACGATTCCATAGCCTATTTGAGCCTTAATTTTCTAATACACAAAATGATGAGTATACACAAGAATATTTCAGGAGATTGCTGTGAGGATTGATGGACTGATGGGGAGGTGGGAGGTGAGAGATGGAAAATACCACCATATCACAAAGTATGTTCCTCAAAACATGCTTGTTACTCAGAGTGCAGTCCCTATTTCAGCAGCAGGAGCTTGTTAAAAACGCAGAAACTTGGGTTCCCTTGCAAACCGGGTAACTCAGAATCTGCATTTTAACAAAATCTTTCAGATGTTTCATATGCCTGTAAAAGTTAGAGAAGCACCAGGTTAAAAACAGCTCTATCTGGGAAAGAGGCTTTTTTGGGGAAGTTGACCAGCCAGAGCTCAGTAAGAAGAGGCATGCTGCCCCGTATCACAGAGATGCCTTTGGGAGTCTGGGAGGAGCTACACAATTTTGGATTGGCTTGTGTTGGCGGGGTTGGGGGGGTACCCTGCCTCTTTAGCTACCAGCATATAATGCAAATATGAGAAACAGTTTTCATTCAGGGAATAAAGGATCAGGTCTTGGGCAACAGCTTCAGGGAGTTGTCTGAGAACCAGCTGCTAGTGCCTGGTGACTTTCTGAGAAATTGACTTCAGGCTGTTGGAGGATATAGTGCCCTGGTATTGTTCTAGGTACACAATAGCTAGACACAACCAGCTCATACTGGGAATGGGAAATCCCCTTTCTCCATTATTATGAGTGTCCAGAGGACTTCTCCGGCTAATCCTGTTTGTTTCTCTCCATACTCTAAATGATATAATGTGTAAACAGGTCCATGTGTGTTATACTGTAAAAGTGTGCTATCTGTAGTATAGTGCCTGCCACATGGTAAACTTCAATAAATAATCACTATTATTTTTATGTATCTTGACATACAATCACATTTTAGCAATCATAATTGACTTACAGTTTGTCTAGACTGAACCAAAACACCTTGCCGTAGACTAAAACATCCTTCCCTCCTATTCCCCAAATTCATATGTTTAAGTCCTAATCCCCAAAGTGATTATATTTGTGAGGAGGTGATATAGGTTAAGTGAGATCATAAGGGTGGGGCCCTAATCTGATAGGGCTGGTGGCTCTTATAAGAAGAGGAAGAGACACCAGAACCCTCTCCCCTTCTCTCCCCCTCCCCCTCCCTCTTTCCCTCCCTCTCCCCCTTCACCTCCTCTTTCCCCTCCCTCTCCCTCTCTCTGTCTCTGTCTCTGTCTCTTTCCCTCTCTCTCCTTGCACACACCAAGAAAACGCTATGTGAGCACGCAGAGAGAAGGCAGCCACCTACAAGCCAGAAAGAGAGCTCTCACCAAAAACTGGCCATGCTAGCATCCTGATCTGGGACCTCTGGCCTCTAGAACTATAAGACAATATATTTCTGTTGTTTAAGCCACACCGGCTATGGTATTTTGGTATGGCAGCCCGATATGCACCTAAATTTTCTCAACTTTAATTATTCATGTTTAGTCCTCTCTCTCTCATCCCATATATATATGTTGGGGTTTTTTACCTAATTTCAGAACTTCATCTTTTTTCCCATTAAGTTTGTCCATTGAGATCAATACAGTTCCAATCAAAGCAGTTTGTCCTTCTGTAATAAATCATCTGGCACAAGACTTTTGTTCCTACTGCTACAACCCATTGAGTTTGCTGTGCACGAGCCCAGCTTTTTTTTCCCTCTTGACTCCCTTAGCCCTTCCTTGCTTCTGTTTGGGCTCTGTGCTCTTTGGTTGATCAGGAGATTCCTGTTGTCAAAAGACAACAGGAGGGTCATGAGGGTCGTTGAAAGAGTAGTAGACATAGCAATGGCTCTCAACCTTTACTGCACATTCACTGCTGTCTGGTTCCCACCCAGAGAAATTCTGGTTTAGTTTGACACGAGTGCTGTCTGAGCACTGCAAGTTTTCACAGCTTCCCAGGAGAGTCTAATTAGTAGCCCACATTGAGAACCACTGAGCTGGATACAGGATAACCTGTGTACAGTATACCAAGAATGAATCATGACCCGAAGGGATGTGAGGTGAAATTTAATACCTAAATTCTACTCTTTACCAATATTCTCGCTAGTTTTGAATTAAGAAAAGCTCTGATATAAGGGAAAACAGGGAGTAAAATACCAATCAAAAAAAATACATGGCCAAATGCCCACTATCTGAACTAAATGTGTTGCTTTGCCTTTAGAAGTTGTTGGAAAATCCTTTCAGTAAGTTAGGTATGGAAATCTAAATAAAGTCTCCTTTGAGTAGTTGTCATGACTCTGACATATCTAAAAATAGCTGGTCTGAAGATCACCAGTCTATTTACCCAGCCAGTGTTAGGGTCAAGATCTATATAGCTTGCTTTGCTAATCCAAATAAGAGCATAAATGTAGGATTGGAGAGAGGATGCTGTCTGGACCTGGGCAAGGGGAGCATGAAGACAGACCAAGACAGGGCAAGAGAGCCCAATGTTAATGGGCCTAGTAAGTCAAAGAGAGAGATCGTACAAGTCTCTAAGCCTTTTAAGATATAGTATCCTGGCTCTCTCTCTCTCTCTCTCTCTCTCTCTCTCTCTCTCTCTCTGTATATATAAAGATTGAATTATGGTCTCAGATTCTGCCCATCAGATGAAGAACTCTTCCTATCTAGGAGAAAAGCTCAACGAGACTGGACAGAAAGTGTTCCTTTATAGGGAAGTGAGGGGAGGGTTGAACATTCCTACCCTCTTAAAAACACCAGCAATGGTGGTAACCTGTATCAGAAATAAGACTAAGTATAAATAATTTGCTTCACTTCGTGCCACCCTAATGAATTTTCAGAAAAAGGTGCATTAAACAAATCATTATTATTTATTACAGAAAGGAAGTGAGGTAGCTTATAGAAGAAAGAAAGAATTTTGTGGTATCTCACAAATGCTGGGAAAAAGATGAAGAGCTCTGCTTTGAGATGAATGGAAACTTGGAATACTTTACGGGTTTCTGCAGTAGAAGTTTGGGGACCTCTCTTGTGGAGTGTGAACATTACAGTGATCCCACTCCCACCATAATCCATCACAGCCCAGAGACTGGGATGTCTCTCAGAGCCCAGCCCAGATTTCTGAAGGTGAGCACTTAATTGGTCCAGCTTCATTGAGATGCCAACTGCTGGCCAATCAGTTACAGCCACATCACAGCACTATGATGCTGACATCATCACAGGGGTAAAAAACAAAAAAGATACTCTCAGGGGAATGTCCCACATAAAGGAGGATAGTTCTGAGCAAACAGACCCTAAAGTGCATATACTACAGACACCTTTTAGTCTGGTTTTTTTTGGTCAGTAATAACAAGGGTAGTTGTTTTTGTTTCCCCAGGATGTAAAGATTTTAGTGAAATGGGGATTATCTTCATCAAGAAACTTTTTCATCATAAGGTTTCAACATCATGACCTACTTAATGGTATTGATCCCTTTATTACTTAACAGTGGGGATGAGGATGAACAGTTGGAGAGGGAATAAAATGCCTGTGGGGAGAACCTTTCAACGAACAGGTGGTTAAGCTTCCCTATGAAATGAGGTAGAGTAAACAAGGGGTTGTACACAAAGCCCGCTAACTCCTTCAGGGAGACCTCCCTACTGTACATTACTCTATTGACGATGACAATAGAAAAAAAAAAATCAATGCTCCATGATAAACATTTTGTGTAAGGAAACTCCTTTGGGGTAAAGATTTCTTTTTATTATTTTTTTTTTAAAGATTTACTTTTTTAAGAGCACTTTTAGGTTTATAGCAAAATTGAGAGGGAGGTACAGAGGTTTCCTATATACCCCCAGCCCCCTCACATGCACAGCTTCCCCTATTATCAACATCCCCCATCAGAGTGGTGCATTTGTTGCAACTGGCGAACCTACCTTGACACATCATAATCACCCAAGGTCCATGCTTTACATTAAGGTTCACTCTTGGTGTTGTACATTCTCTGGGTTTGGACAAATGTATAAGGACGTGTAACCACCATTATAATATCATACAGAGTCCTTTTTATCTTATTTATTTACTTTTTTATTGAAGTATAGATGACTTACAGTATTGTATTAGTTTCAGGTGTACAGCATAGTGATTAGATATTTTTATGTGTTGTGTACCATACACATTATTATTGATTATATTCCCTGTGCTGTACATTATATCCCTGTGACTTATTTATTTTATACGTAGTAGTTTGAACCTCTTAACTTCCTTCATCTACTTTGCCCAAGCCCCTCCCCTCTGACAACCATCAATTTGTTCTCTATATCTGTTTATCTGTTTCTGTGTTGCTAGATTTGTTCATTTGTTTTGTTTTTTTTTGGATTCCCAGTACTGTATATTTTCACTCAAACAGTGTTCTTTTTAAAAGGCATACATGCTGTATAGCACAGGGAACTCTATTCAATGCTCTGAGGTGACCTAAATGGGAAGGAAATCCAAAAAAGAGGGGATATATGTATACATAGAGCTGATTCACTTAGCTGTACAGTAGAAACTAACACAATATAGTAAAACAACTATACCCCAATTAAAAAAATAAATAAAACCCATACGTGACTTAAATTTTCATCTAAGAGAAGGAGCATAACTTCCTTTGGTTTCTAGGACCCAGAATACTTGACAAGGAGGAAAGTCTTTGGAAAACAGAAGAGGGCTACGAAGGCAAACTAGACCAAAGGAGCAATTCCTCAGAGCCTCATATACACAATTCTGGTAGGAGCACCATCAAAGTTCCTTTTGGGGGGTGGATAAGCAAAATTCAAAAGTTCATTTTGATATCTTTAGAGAGAAATCATATTTTCTGTGTTTCTAAGAGGTTAACTGAATTTTTTACAATCATCTCTTCGTTCTATCTTTTTTCTTTAACTTGTAGTTAGATTGGTTGGGAGGGTGCTGAGCAGCTGCTGTTTTGATTGCTGGGAGCTGAACTCAGATGGGCCATCAGGAGGGAAGCTCAGATGTTTGGGGAGGGAGAGCAAATGGAGAAGGAGCACACGGTTTTAGGGCTCCTGTTGCTTTATGGTTCTCGGTGTGGGTGAGATTGTGTGCCGAGTAGATTAGTTGGTTAATGCTGTGAGGGTTCAGGGTTAAAGTAGTTACATAATTAGTTTCCAGTCCACAGATTATGCAGAGCAGAAAGAATAATGTGGATTGAGCAGTGCAAGTCCACTGCTACAAGTAATTTCATTTTTTATTCATTATGGAGTTGCTCTAGATCCATAATTAAAGGTATTCAATAAAGGGAAATATAAATGCATTCTCTCTTTTGCTCTGTTTTGTTTCTTGTGGTTCAGGGCACTAATTAGAAAATCTATTATAAAAGTTAGAGAGTTTGATGAGATGATTTACAATAATTCTGAACCTGAATGATAATAACTCAGACTTGTGAGGTTTTACACATACTTGTAAGAAGTCTGGGACTGACTTTATGGAGAGGTTTGGAAATGCTAACCAGGCTAGCAGTTTTGGGGGTCTGTCCATAGAGTCCTGAGTTTTTTGATCATGTATAAACTGGGACCATTTTAACCCTTCTCTCAGAATCCCATTGATTACAAGGTTCACTATTCACATAAATAAATTTATACTTAGATTGTAGTAAGTCCCGTGAAGGAAAGTTCAGGGTGTTGTGAGAAAGTAGAAGAAGGGGCCTTGATTTGTCTGTTAGGGGTTTCAGGAAGACAGTCCGGTGTCTCTGGGAGGCTAGAACTTTCCTGTGGCTCAGAGTGCAGGAGTTCTGTAGTCCTAGGGTTTCTCGGAGGTTTAAGTTGGCATCAGAACCTACACGTGAAGACAGAGGGCACTTGGAGGGGCTGGACTGAACACTAATTCTTCCCTATCCTTCCCACGTGTACTTTGCTTGTGCCATCTGTTTCAGACCCTCAAGTCTGCCCCAGTTAGACCCCACCTTCCCATCCTCAGTGTCACTGCGCTGCTCCTGACATTCCCTCCTCATCCATTTTCCTTGCTAATCTTGAACATGGCTTTTCTCTCCGATTCTGTAGTATTACTATAGAGGCAGACCTGGAAAGATCAATTACTTTGCTTGGTTATAGTGGAATGTTAATCGGTTATTTTCAAACAGAAAAATGTTATATTACATAATTACTATTCTTTTAATTTTAAAAGTTCTTAATCTCAAAAACGTGTGATGGAGAGCAGGAGGAAGGGTAGGTGCTGTGTGTGGACTGGGATGATACATAAACACATCTGGGGAAACAGGAGGAATGCTTTGCAAGTACAGTCTGCTACTGTCTTGTGTGTAACAAGGTGTGTGTGCTTCCCGGAGAGTACTGGGGACAGAGGAGGGGAAGTTTATACCTGGTTAGGTAGTTAAAATGAGAAACATCTATGTCAATTTCCACCATTTTTCCACTTCACACAGAATTACCCATTACTTTGAATTGGTTTGAGATAATGCTTTTCACTTAATAATGTTGGTGATATATTGTTAACATAGAACAATAAAAAGAAGAAAAACAATGATGGATAATCTCACCATCCATAGATAGTCATTCATACATTTTAGGTGCTTTTTCTGTAGAGAAGTAACTTGTAGAGAAGCTCTTTGGGAAGGAATTTCATCTTCAATTGGACTAACGTTAAAATGTCATATTTTTACCATACTTTTACTTTATATATTCTTATTTAAAGTGGGCTTCCTATAGGTGGCAATTTTTAATTAAATTATTTGATTTTGTTAACTATTGTAAGTTTTGTTTTTATTTAAGTCCAGGAACTTGGCAGATCTCTTACTAACTCTTCAGTTGAATTCAGATAATTCTTAAGTAAATTATTCAAGTTTCATTTAAGATGTTTTACTTGATAACGCAGTTGTGAGTTCAGAAAAGATGCTGAATAAGTGTGAGAGGAGATTGACGAAGAGGAGAAATACGAAAAAAGCTTTCAAAAAATTCAAATATATGCTGATTCATCTAGTATTCAGAGATGTACTTTCTTAATATTGGTTTAGGCTTTCAAGGGACTAAATATTTTTTTAACTTTACTTATAATAAAAGTAGTTTATATTTTAAAAAGCACATGTGGATGTATTACTTCATTTAATTAACACAACAGCGCAACATGGAAGGTAAAACTCACGTAATTGATGGAAGCACTGGGACTTGCAGAGATTAACTCCCAAATTTACATAGTTACATGATGGCCAACCTAGGACTCAGACTTGGGACTCTTTAACTCCAAGTCTTGAGTGCTTTTTATGCTGTATCACAGATAAGTATCAGACCATGAAAGACATAAATCATTTGAAACGGTGCCCTGTCACACAAAAATCCCAAGTGGTTGAAGACCTGATTCTCCTTCCCAGTAAAAGGAACTTGCAATCAGAGTGTTTCTCCACTAGAGGGCACAACTCTGAATTCACCGTTCTGCGGTAGAGCCGAAGGAGATAAAATGTAAACTGTCATCCAACGCTAAGCTCTCTTTCATCAGCTATACAGCACCTGGTTGAAACTCTAAAGCCATAGGCAGAAAATGCAATGAAAAACACTTTTAATTCCAAGTGGAAAAAATTAAAGTTTTGCTTTTCTCTGCTTGGCAGTGCTTTTCCCGTGATGTATGTTGTACATTGTGGCACCAGTTAGAACATGCTGTTTCAGTCTTAAGCAAAACCTTTCCTTGTCTCTGACGTTTGTTGAATTGTCAAGAAGAAGGAAAATACCAGTTCTGTTTTTTAACCACATTATTTCTCTTGACCTTACAGACTAGAGGCAAATTAATATCCCTTGAATAAGTCAGTGGTTCCCATTTACTAGATTTGATGTGAATTAAAGCAGGAAACAACAATGGCACAGAAAATCAAACCTGGAAAGGACAAATTCCTCACTTTATAGATAATAAAACTGAATCTCAGAGTGGGAAATGACATGCTCTTAATTACCCAGCTAACCTGAACCAGAGGCTGACCTGCAAGCCAGGTCTTATGTTTGCAGGGTCCCACCCTATTCATGAACCTGTGCATAAGTGTTTTGATGACACTGGTCACAAAATCCTTGGTGCCCTGACTCTGTCAGAATATGTCCTCCTTCTCTTCCCCTTCTTATTTGCTTTCCCACCCGGGAAACTCCCTCTCTGGCTTTTCCTTGCTGAAATGAAATTTCTTTGTGGTAAAAGAGCCTGGACAAGAAGAAGGGTAGCAACTTCCTTTTCACTTTATATTCCTGTATGCTGTTTTGATTTTTTTTGTGTGTGCTTTTAATGCTTAAAAAAAAAAGAGCCTGGAAGCCGAGGAAGGATTTCAGGTAGTAACTTAGCCTTAGCTTCCTGAAACAAAAAGAGGTATGGTATTTTGTTATAGCAGCAGAGGCCTTCACAACATAGTAAATCAAAAAGATCCAAAAAGATTACACTTCCAAGAAAAAAACAATATCCATATATACATACATATATACGTATGTATCGGCTGAACAGCCACTAGGCTCCTTATGTGACTTGCCCTAAATTCCTCGTCCCTTGGGGAGCCAGGCAAGTGTTGTGCAACCTCCTTTCTCCCCTCTGCTTGCCATGCTGTGTTGTCTCTGAACATTTATATTCCACCTCCATCTTTTATTTGTGGTAATTTTATACGTGACAGCTACTAAAAAACTAAGGAAAAATGATAGAGGGTCCTATTTAAATGACAAATGCGAGGCTGTTAGTACAAGCAAGTTCCCTGTAAGTAATATAGCATTCTCAGCTAAAAATTTAAAGTAGGAGATACTCAATAATAAGCATTTTTAAAGCATAAGAAACTTGGACTTCATCTCCTCTTGGATTCCTCATGAGCACAGCTTGGAGATTCATTCAGTTACATTTCTGAACTCATGTACCAGACTTTCCCGGCACCCCGCACCATATATAAGAGATGGCAAGAGGATTTCTCTGATTTCCCCACAGTGCAGAAATTTGCAGCAAATTTGAGGTAATTTGTTAATACACTCATTCAACATGGATGTATTACATAGCTCCCAAAGGACAACACCTTGCTAGGTTTTGTGGCTGGAGATACACAGATGGTTAATAATACAGTCTTGTCCTCCATCATCTTGCATTGAGGGGAGGGTGTTTTTCTGGGAAACTGACATGCAAACAAATGTGCCCATGGTGTGTTGTATGCTATAAATTAGAAGTACATGTAAAGTACTAGGGGACTAGAGTGAGAGAAAACCTAACACTGCATACGGCAAGTGAAGCAGACTTCCTGGAGGGGATAAGCCTAGCACTGGCAGAGACTCCAATGTGAAGGAGGCAGGCGATGTCATTCAGGAAGAGAGGCAGCAGAGGCAAGGGTACTGGGCTTCTTTAAGTGTGGCATTTACAGCCACGTGGAGTCGCTGAGGTGCAGGGTTCTGATGGGCCATGGTTCTTTAATGGGGAATTTTTGGAACCACTGATGCACTTCAGGAAGCTGACCAGGCAGGCAAACAAAAATTCACTTTATCATTACCTTGGTCACATTCCCTTTGTAAGTTATCTATTAGCCTCTTTTAATTAAGATGTTGGTATTATTATATTATTTTACTTTATTTTAATTATAAATAAGTATAAAGTGGCAGGGGATCAGTTGATCTGGTCAGGTAATCTATCACTGTTATATCCATGCTATGACATCCAGAGCAATTTCCAGTTGACAGAAAATCTACCTTAATATTATGCTGTATATCTATCTGCCTTATGTAACATCAGGACTGGTTGAAGGTAGAAATGTGAAAGAAGAGAAAGCCCAGCAAAACTTAAATGTCCCTTGAATGTACTTGGCATCATCAGTTGTGATGGAACACTAAAACTAAAATGCTCCTCATGTGATAAAGATCTTGACCACAGAAGTATGAGGTCGAGAAAACACAGAACCCTCTTTGTATCAGTCAGTTCTAAAGGCATGTCTATGTTGAAGCTCCCTAAAGGTTATTTCCTGTCCAAGAAGAGGAAGACACACAGTTTTGGAAAACCTTTGGTGAAATACCATGACCTTAATCTCAGTTTGTGACTTTCAACCCAGGAAGTAGAAGTGTATTTGGATGCCTGTTAAATAGACGTTTGCTTACGGGTTTTCTGTTTTGTTTCGTTTGTTTTCTGTTTACTAAGCGTAGTTTACCACATGCTAGAGAGTTTTTGATGACACAATGGCACTAAAACGAGAGTTGTTTCTTGACATAATCATATTGATCGAACAGGAAGTAACTTTTTCTATGGGGGTTGATGCTATTTAATGTCTATATGCCATTTGAAACCATTTGAGGAACTTCCGAGAGCATGCATTGTGCTCTTTGGGAAACATTGGGCCTGCTTACATGCTTGCATTTTACACCAGTCCAATCTGGGAATCTTACAGATTCCAAATATCTATGCAGCATCTTTGTCTTAGAGCTGCCCCAAAATGCATGCCATAGGACAATTTTATAATGAGGTATTTTTGTTTTTAGAAAAATGTGTGTAATGATGTTTAACACGATTTTTTTTTAAACATCTTTATTGGAGTATAATTGCTTTACATTGTTGTGTTAGTTTCTGCTGTATAACAGAGTGACTCAGCTCTACGTATACTTTTATGAGGTCTTTTTCAGATGTCAGTATCAGATTAATCTTTTCATAAAGAGTTGTGAAATGCCTTATGCTGATTCTTGTTCAGCTCTATCTATCTATCTGTCTATCTGTCATCAGTAAATCATACAGTTTGTTATTTGGTATGTAAATTGACTTGCAAGATTTCCATTGTCTTTCTATATGCTGTTGGGAGCCACTCACCCTCCCTTACACCTCCTACTCATTGTATTCCTTGCATTGACACTTAAGGCTAGACCTATGAGTCTTGAAAAAGTTTTAGCTGGTTTCTTATTTCTTTGTTTAAAATATGACATCGGGGGCTTCCCTGGTGGGGCAGTGGTTGAGAGTCCGCCTGCCGATGCAGGGGACACGGGTTCGTGCCCCGGCCCGGGAGGATCCCACATGCCGCGGAGCGGCTGGGCCTGTGAGCCATGGCCGCTGAGCCTGCGCGTCCGGAGCCTGTGCTCTGCAACGGGAGAGGCCACAGCAGTGAGAAACCCGCATACCGCAAAAAAAAAAAAAAAAAAAAAAAAAAAAAAGACATCGTATAGATGTTTGCTTCTAGACAGATTTAAAATATTAGACATTTAATGTAGTCAAAGCACGTTAAAAACTATAGTCTTATACCATTGCAAAGTGGATTTATTAATGCTTTTCCAGCAAGGAAAAGAAAAACTAAGTATAAATATGACTGTTTAATTAAATCTTTAAATACCTCTAAATGACTTGCCCTTATTTCACTATTTGCGCTCTCATATTCCTGTCACTACTGATAATTTTTATAATAAAACTATGAAATTAGCTGTTTGACATTAGAAGACGTAACATTTAAATAATTAAAATAATAGAATTCACAAAATAAATTTAATAAGAGTTTTAAGTCATTATAAAAGGTTTATATTACATAGTGCATCCTGGTTTTGTCTCTTCTCAGGGGCCAACAATTGGTTATTGCCCTGTAAATGACTGCGACTACACATTTTTCAGGATGGAAGCAGCTTACAGTTGCCAACTGGTTCATTTTGGGGGTGGACATCATGTTATATTTTGACTGTTGTTATTCTAGTTTATGTACACTGTACAAAATTGTAGGTAGATGTGAAATGCATTGAAAAATTAATGAAAAAAGCTTAAGTGGCTGGATACTTGCCCATACTTTGTATCATGGAAGCATAATGCACACTTTATATTTTTCAGTGGGGCCTTGCAAAAATGAAAGCATTTATTTATTTATTTATTTGCATATATGCAAGACAACATTGCTTGAGAAAAAAAATCTCTCTCTTTCTCTCGCATGGTGGAATGTTTTGTAAGCCGGTGAAATGGTTGGTTTATAGAGACTTTTGCCAGCAAATTGATCCATTGTTTATAAAAGTTGGAAAAATAACATATGTCCATGGCAGATACATTCAGGCTTTATTTATATAGCACGCCTAAATCAACTGTTCTGTCATTTTTTTGTTTCAGCTATCATGATAGACAATGGGCAAATAATGAAGCAGATAACTGGCCAGTTTATCTGAATCTGCTTATACAATGACAGGAGTAATTCTCTCAGATATGTCATGATGTAGCTTTTTCAGTAACCTCCAAGAACAAAACAAGTCCTCCATATTTCAATCCAAGCGATGTTGCAAGAATCAGTGATTACTTCAGTTATGAAAATGAATTGACTATGACTCAGGGATGTCACTCTTTGCCTATCACTTTAGCATAATTCAGCTGTCCCTCCATGGACTGTCATGAAATCAAAGAGAAGACAAGTAAAATTAAGATTAAGTGTAGAAGATTTGGAAAATGATCCTGGGCAGGTTCAGTTACTTTGGATCATGCTGATAGCACTTGGCCCCCTACTGGACACACAGGGTAGTGATTTTGATTTGCTCCTCCAAGGATTTGAGGAATTTTAGAGAATGCTAAGATGTCTTTCCATTTTGAATGATGAAATCCAGGTGAATGCCAAGAAAGTGCAGTAGAGTGAAGAAATCTCTGCAAGATTGTCTTGTTCATGCCCCTGAATCAGGGCTTCTGGCATTTCAGAGCTCTCCAGCCAAACTCATCCGTAAGGAGCCCTTTTTGTTGCTGAAGAAGGGCATTTTTGTCCAAGTGGGCTACCAACTGATCTAGAATAATTGAGTTACCATTCCCCTATTGAATATGCAATGAAAAACTGATAACCTAAGGATATTTTTCCTTTCCACCCTTTTAATTTCTAACAGTGCTCTCCTGAGACAGATATTGATTTGAAAAAGATGAAGGTATCTCAAATGAGGATGCTTGGCAGTTTTTCAATAATTCAATTTATAGTAATATAGAAGCACTTATATAGACACTGTGTCTCTCCAAAAGGAGGAGCACAAAAAAAGTAAATAGTATAGTAAAAAATAATATGCCTACCAGTTTAACTGAGACTCCTACCCAGTTCCCTGGTTAAACTACCATTCTAGGCTGTGCTCTGACTTCTCATAAGTTAATTTCCACATCCATATCCAGGGGAAGGAATGTCCAAACTGATTTTATTTTTAAACTAATGGTGGGTAGTGGTGGGCATGGGAAGGAGGAGTAAAAGAAGAGGTGTAGGCAAGTTCACTGATAGAATTTTCTGAGCAGGCATGGAATGACTGTTCATACAGCTAACTCCAGGGGATTTTCTCAAAGGAGGTAAAGAAGTTATGTTCCTCCTGTGGTTCCTCCTCTCAACTCAGCGTGCTCACTGTCCCTAGGAGGCAGATTCTCCCAAATATTTCTCTAGGAAGGACAACGCTTTAGTAGAAGGTGGGAAGAAGGGGAACTTGCTTTTGAACGGTTGGAGCCCCACTTCTGTCTTGCAACTGCAGGACTATCAGCCACTCCTCCCACCCGAGAGGGAGCTTACTCAAATGCTGGCTTCTCCAAGGGTGGGATTCTCTGTTCCCTCCTGCCTGCCCTGCAGTTGGGATGGCTTCCTGTGGGTTGAGGTTGAACCTCTGACAGATTCTTGTGGACCCCCTGGAAATTGAGGTGAATTCAAGCCCCCACCCTCTCCCTGCTGGCCACCCTCATTGCCCAGGCTGATGTCTTCCTTCGTAATACACTTATAAATTGTATCTTGGCCTGAGTCTGGGGGAGTATAAAGTACACTTTTATCGTTAGAGTCATAATGTCACCACAGGGCAGTTCAGCAACCCTCCCTTTCCTAGTGCTGTCCTGCTCCCTGGAACAGCACATTCACTTATCCTATGGCTCTAGGTCTCCCAGTCCCTAAGGGTTCTGGCAGTGGCAGAGGCCAGCGTGCCCAGTTAAACTCATGCATATAGTCTCAGTACCCATTATAATTCTCTATGAAACAGAATTCTCTCTTCAATAGGATGTAAGTCCTCATGGCTCTCTCAACAACTTCTAATCATTCTTAGGCACAAATGTCTCGTGGAGCATATAGTCATGGCTTTGCATGTCTGTTTTTCTGGAGTCTTCTTTTACAACAACCCTCCCCCATTTTTTTTCTAAAGAAACTCAGAAAAAAAGTTTTCACCAGCTTTACACTCCCACCAGTAAGTAGTTCAATAGATGGCTGCATAGACACAACAGGATATAGGTTTATGCATAATTCCTAGCATCCTAGTTGTAACGCCACCTCTAATTCCACCACTTATGGTTGAGTAGTTGGTAATCTATGTTCTAGAGCAATATTTCTCAAACTTTAGTATGACTATGAATCACCTGGGGGAGCTTGTTAAATTGCAGGTTATGATTCAGTAAGTTTAAGATTTCATCTTTCAAGCAAGCTCCCAGGTGATGCCAAGGCTGATGGTCCCTGGACCACACTCTGAGTAGCAAGAGTCTAGAGGGTGATAAAGTCATACACCTAATCTGGTCTCTCTAGCTTTTAGGATATATTCATGCCTTGACATTTCCATCTCTATATATCCAGTGTTTCAGAATCTTCAAAATTGTCATTCATTTTTTCACTCACCCCTGCATCCTGCCAGGCAGCCCTTATAATGGAAACCTTATTATCGTCACTATCCTTAGTCACCATCCAGAAGACTAGACCCACTCAAGCTATCTGATCATGAACTTTTATCTCCATTTTATTATCTGCTTTTTCTTCCCTTATTTTTTCATTTAGTCAAGACCTTTCACCTTATGCTTTCTATAAGCATTATTATTGAAGAACTGATCCAGTAACTGGCGTGTAGTAGAGGCTCAATAAATCTTTATATGAATGAAACATCTTCCCTGGATGGCCCTTCTGACTAGGTCTCCTCAGGGAACAGGGCCTCCATAGTTGCCCTGTCCTCAGAGGCCACTCAGCACAGAGTAGCAGGGTCTAGAGTGGTGTGGACATTCTTCCAGTTCCCTACTGCTCCTTCCTGACTTTCCTTTTCCATCCTCATGCCAAAGGCCTTAGTCATTTAAGATTCATGCCACCCCAATACTGCCCTATGGCCTTTCTTATTGTCTATGACTTTCTGCATTGTTTATTAAAGTCATAATATGATTCACTCTCTTTCTTTACACTCGGTCTCTTGCCATCATAATGCATGTGGATGACACATCCAATTATCTATCCTCAAAGATGATTAAACTCCTCAACTCCAGTGATTTCACCTACGTTCACCTGTGTTCATACATCCACCTGTATGGCTACAGCGTCACTTAAGAGATGTTAGAGTCTACTATATTGAACCGCTTAATTGATTTTGCAGATTACCAAATAATACACACTCAAAATTTTAAAGTTGAAAGCCTATCTTTATAGATTAGAAAGTGAAAACTTCTGTATAATTCTAGCTAGACATAATTAACAGCTAAAAACACATCCTTCTAGACTTTTCCACAGATTATTTATTTACCTAAATTAAAACATATCAAATATGTAGTATAGCATAGCGTTTTTTGTTCGTTTTGGCTGCACGGCGCAACTTGCAGGAACTTAGTTCCCTGACCAGGGATCAAATCCTGGCCCACGGCAGTGAAAGCACCGAGTCCTAACCACTGGACAGCCAGGGAATTCCCTGCATAGAATTTTGTATATATATTTCAATCTTATTTTCACTTAATAATATATAACGGCATATTAATGCATAATGATAAATGCATCCTTTTAAGCAGTTACCTAGTATTTCACTTTATGAATAAACTATAATTTATTTACTTCAGTTCCCCCTTAGTAGGCATTTAAATTGTCTGTAGTATACTAACAGTCAATGCGTCCTCAGACATTTTCATACTTACTTCTTTATACTCTTTCCTAATCTCCTTAGAATATTTTTCTGGAAGTGAAATTACTGGGCCAAAAAATACATACACTATATTAGACTGTATTGAGAACTTTATTCTCCTTTATTGTGCCCATTCCACCACCCCCTTCATCATTAAATATGATTCATCTTAACTTTTACCAATCCATTAGATAGATAATATCATTAATTTAATTTACACTCATTTGACTAGATCTGAAGTTTTACCGATTTTCATACATCTACCGGCCATTTGAATATACAGGTGTTTGACTAAAACCTCCACATCTTCCTTTATATAAATAACAAGAGCTTTGGCTCTTTGACCTCTTGCCTCAGGCTTTAGGGGTGTAAAAATTCTTTGTCCTCTGTAGGTGAATCCAGCTTCTGGAATTTTAAATGCATAGGTTTAATATGCAGGCTAAAGTAAAACTGTTCTATCTATGGCTTTATGACATCTAACCCATTATAAAGATATTTAAAAGCCACATTTCTGTATATGTAACTATTTAATGAATCTCTTACCCCTCACTTCTGGATTCTCTCTCTCATTGCTGTATTTAGATTTATATTTTAATCAGACCGGGTCAACATTTAATTTTCATTCACTTTAACTATTATGCTAAACGAAGCAGAGAATCCATCCATCTTATCAAATACAGAGAAACACAAAGAGAGCAAATAAAAGAACCTCAGACGTGCTTGTGTGCTCTCTTTCTCTCAGAACAAACATCAGCTTGGAGTTTCTCAGGTGCCTAGAGTCTATTCTATGGGCTAGTTGGACGCAGAGGATCACCTCAAAAGATCAGCGTTTCCTCATAAGATCATTTCTTTTTCGCTTCCGGTTGTTGCTACAATTGTTGATGTTATTCTGTTGTCCACAAATTCTTTATTATCCCGTCCATTACCTCCTCCTCTTAATTTCCCCCTGAACTTACAAATTAGAGTTCAACATTGAATTTAGCAAACTCAAGCTAGAATTTGGGTTTGATGATAACTCTACTTTATCTTTTTGGTCTTTTTCTCTCAATACTCTCCCCACTTTCCCTTTCTTCCTTCTTCTGTTTTCCTTCTTAATCTCATGAGCAAAATCTGTGGATGTCTGCCCATGAATTACCTCCCTTTATTAATGATGTGAACAAGGAAGCAAGGCATTCGACTCTAAAATGTATTTGAAAGTAACACCTTCTAGCTTTTGGCTCAGAATAGTCAAGTATCAAACCACCTGTCCTAATATTAAGGCTTTTCTTACCAGGCTAATTAGGGTAATATTCCTTAACAAAGAACACTGCTTTTAGGCAGGTTGGTGTCTTGTGGCATGCTACACTATATGATTCTTTTATTTTTATTTTTTGACTTTAGCATCATCGCATCAATACATGTGCTATCTTTTCCCCTTACTTCCTCCTACTTCCACCTGCCCTTTTTCTTCGCCTCTCCAGATATTTTCCATCATTAAAGTTGGGTTGAATTCCACCTACTCCATTTTCCAATCAGTGACATGCAGTCTTACTTCTCACCTAATGGTAGGATTCCTATTCTAATATCTCTATAATTTGATCATGCATCCCTTGCACAATTACTTCCAATAACAAGTTACATGGTACATCAAGAGACAGTTGAGACCTTATGAACTAGCTGCCATATTTGACTTCTTTCTTATTTTAAAGGCATTTCTACCTCTCTGAAACTTACATTGATCTTAAATTTTTAAGACAGTACATTTTCTATTCCTCTTCCTCTTGTATGTTGCAATGCTTCAAATATTTGGAAACTACTATGACTCTCTTCACTTTAGTCTTCTAATCCTTGACATGTTTCGGAGAATTTCTCATCAGATTGTCTGTCTTTCTTAGGTATCCTCTTCATAATCTGATACTCATAATTGAATATATTTCAGATATGGTTTGACCAGTACAAAACTCAATGAGGCTGTGATTTACAATGTTCTGGATGTTTACTTCTCTTCATGTAGTTTAATATTGCATGAAATTTTTAATAGTTATTTGACAATCTGGCTTGATCATTTTGCAATAAATTATATATATATATTATATCCTACCTCCAAAGTTCCCCAATGCTCCTTTCCTGTCAGTAGCCTCTCTACCTCTGACCCCAGGAAACCACTGATCTTCTTTATGCCACTATAGATTAGTTTGCATTTTCTAAAATTTTATATAAATGAAAGCATACACACCTATATAATCCATTACAAAGGATTTTTCTCCTTTGGAGAGTATGTTGTTGTTCTTGTTGTTTTCCTTCAAAGGAAGCCAGATTATCCCAAATCTGTGTATGCAGAGTTGAATTTTTAAACCTAACTTCAAGATGTTTGTCCTTTTAAATTTCATCTTGTTGATTACAGTGCAGTGTTCCTCTATGTCAAAAGGATTTTGAATCCTGAAGCTGTCATCCAGAGTATTAGCTAGCTATCCTTTCTAGCTTTAAGGTTTCTGTAGGCTTGACAAATAAATTTCAGTACATTGTTGCAGAACACAGAATCATAAAACAGTAGAGCTGAAAGAATGTAACGTCATGGATAAAATAGTTGATCAGAACGACCAAGGACAAGAGCTTGTGGTGATGCACTGGAGATGTTGTGTCCACTTGATTCAGAGCTGAAGGGCTGACTCCCACCTTTCCTTCCTACTTTACCTAAAGTGCTATGGCAGTTACTGCACTACCACTAACTGACATGTTTCCAAAAACAACACTTATTCTGTTTTTCAAAGGCAAATAAAGCTTGTTCTAATTCCCTCACCATCTTCTTCATTCTTCCTAAGTCCCTTCTGTGTGTGTATACGTGTTTAAAACCTTACACATTTTTTGAGGTATAATTCATATTCAACAAAATTCACCCATTTTAAGTGATGAGTTTTGGTAAATGTAAACATTTATGTAACTATTACATCAGTCACAATGCAGAATATTTTCATCACTCCAGAAGTTCCCTAATGCTCCTTTGCATTCAATTCTTCTTTACCACTGACTCCAGGCAACCACCAAGCTACTTCATAACTCTATAGACTAGTTTGCATTTTCTAGAGTGTCATATGAATGGAATCATGCAGTATGTACTCTTTGTATCTGGCTTCCAGAATCTTTTTGAGATATATCCATGATGTTGCCTGTACCACTAGTTCATTGCTTTTTATTAATGTGTATTTTGTTTATTCATTCATCTGTTCATGGCCATTTGAGTAGTTCCTATTCTAAGCTATTATGAATACAATGCTATGAACATTAGTGTACAAGTCTTTCCATGGAGGTATATTTTCATTTCTCTTAGGTACATACCTAGCAGTGGAATTACTGAGTCTTATGTTTAACTTCATACGAAACTGGCAAAGTATTTTTGAGTGACTGCACCATTCTACATTCCCATCAGCAGTGTATGAGACATCTAGTTCCACATCCTCACCAGTGCTTCATTTTCCTTTAAGCCACTCTGCGGATGTGTAGTAGTAACTCATTGTGGTCTATATTAGCATTCCCCTGATGACTAAAGATGGTGAGCATCTTCTGGGGTGTGTGTGTGTGTGTGTGTGTGTGTGTGTGTGTGTGTGTGTGTTTTGCTATCCATATATCTTCTTTTGTGAAGTATCTGTTCAAATTCTCCCCAGGAGAGTCAATAACTTCTCTTCTTTCTCTCTCCCTCCCTTCTTTTCTCTCTTTCAAGTTGCTATTCCATCTTACTCCCAAATCCTATTTTTTTGTTTGTTTGTTTAGAATGGCACCTACCTACTCAAAAATTGCTGGATGTGAGAATAGTCCTAGCTGTTTCCTCAGCAATAACTCCAAGTCAGGGATGCTACCAGGTGAATATATTTACTGTTGGGAGAGAAGAAACGGTCTATGAAAATGTGTGCAAAAATTTTACTCACTGACCTATCTTCGTAGCATAGTCTCTCATATAAAATCAAATAAACCAATTTTTAAGAGGCAATTGGAAATTTCTGCCACATAAGTATTGGTGCTTTGAATCAAAGGGAGTCAATAAAGCTGAATTAAGGGAAAAAACTCTCTCCTGTGATTTCCTGAGCTGATTTTCATTGAACTTATTAATAAAATGCAGTGTTCGATGTAGAAGATTTTCAGCCTCTTTTCATGAACTCTTCCTTTAGTTCCTAAAAGCTGAAACTCATCTTGACAGTAAACCATATTCAACATTTTCTTTGATCAGAAGTTTAAATTTCTTAGAGACTTGTTTTGCCAACTATCTCAACTACTTGGAACAATTTGGAAAATATTTTTCTTGGGATTTGCAATATTAAAGCATATAAAAAAGATAGGGAGGTTGGGTAGTGAGGAAAATGGTAAACCAGTTCAAAGTCAGAGCACAGCATTCTACATCGTAAGCTTGCCAGACCACAGGATAGGAACCTGCCCACCGACTAATATGGTGTGATGATTGCACGTTATGTAAGAGTTGCAGAAAGTCTGTATTGAGCATGTTCCCTTCTTCCTCCCCACATCTGGAGCCCTATTGCCTCCCTGGTGACGTTTTGTCTTCATACTTCCCCCTAGATACTTGGATCTCACAAAAATGTCATTCCATCCAGGGCTGCTCTTTCAGTGATTCTGGTCTGAATAATCACATTTCTAGATTTAGCAGTAAGGAGACAAATACCAGCCCCTCTTTCACTAGACTTTAAATTTATTAAAATACATAAGCTCAGCTTTTCTCAATTTCTCTTTGTTTCTTATTTTAAATAGAAGCAACGTATGCTCTTTTTGATTCCATTTGTTACATTCCATATATACAACATTAAACTGTGTAAGTATCTGTATTAGTTTGGTTTGGCAGTTTGTATCTTTGTATTTTTGTCTATTTTATTAATTCTTTTTTTTCCTAAATCCCTGTTTCAGTCCATGCAGGCTGCTGTAATACCATGGACTGGGTGGCTAATAAACAACAGAAATTTATTTCTTACCGTGCTAGAAGCTGGAAGTTCAGGATCAAGGCACCAGCATGGTAGCCTTCTGATGAAGGCCCTCTTCTTGGTTCATAGCTGGGGCCTTGTTGCTGTGTCCTCACATGGTAGAAGAAGCAGGGCATCTCTCTGGAGCCTCTTGTATGAAGACGCTAATCCCATTCATGAGGGTGAAACCCTCATGGCCAAATCTCCACTCAGAGATCTTACTTACTAATACCATCACCTTTGGGAGTTAGGATTTCAACATATGAATTTGGTCGGGGGGGAGTCAGACACAAACATTCAGACTAGAGCAATCCCTTTCCTCCCACTATATTTGGTGTTTATTTTGTTATTTTAACTTTTTAAATTGGATTCATAGCTCACTATTTTTCAGTTTTTTGTGTGTTTTAAAATTTCAAATATAGGTTTGAACACTAAATTTTTCCTTTAAGGACAATTTTAACTACCTTAATATATATATATTTTTAATTTATTTTTTATTTATTTTATTTTTGACTGCATTGGGTCTTTGTTGCTGTGGGCAGGCTTTCTCTAGTTGCGGTGAGCGGGGCCTACTCTTCGTTGCAGTGTGCGGGCTTCTCAGGTGGTGGCCATTCTCTTGTTATGGAGCACAGGTTCTAGGCGTGCAGACTTCAGTAGTTGTGGCATGCGGGCTCTAGAGCACAGGCTCGGTAGTTGTGGCGCATGGGCTTAGTTGTTCCGCGACATGTGGGATCTTCCTGGACCAGGGCTCGAACCCGTGTCCCCTGCATTGGCAGGTGGGTTCTTGACCACTGCGCCACCAGGGAAGCCCATTAATACATTTTTAATATTCAGTATTTTAATTGTTATTCACTTTTAAGTTTTTTATAGTTTCTATTATGATTTCTTCCTTGAATTTTTTTTTCTGGTATATTTTAAATTAATTACATGTGCTTAGAAAATCATGGTTTATATTTTTTTCCAGTTCTTTTGCTCTGTGTGTGTGTGTGTGACTTGTTTCATAGCTTAGTGTATTGGCAATTTCCATAGATGCCCTTTATGCTAAAGAAAAATGTAGTCTATGACACTGAATGCTTGGCTCTACACAAACCCATTGATCAAGGTGCTAATGTGTGGTTCAGATGTTCTCTATATTAAATGATCTCTTTTTTATTTGGTTTATCTACTAATTACTGAGATCTGTCTACCATGGTGATTTATCAATTTCCTCCTATATTTCTTTCAGTTTTTGCTTTATTGATTTTGAAGCTATATTATTCAGTACTGACAGATTTCAAATTGATGTATCTTTTTGGTGAATTGTATTCTTCATCTTTATTAATGCCTTTGGCCTTTGGTTTTATTTGTATGAAAGAAACCGTAGCTTCATTTTGGATAGTATTTGCCTGGTACATAATTTCTCATCCTTTCTGTTTTTATGATATGTGTATGTATTTTGTAAGTAATATAGTACCAGAAATTTAATAATTTTTGAGAATGTTTTCCTTTTAATGAATAAGCTTTATTCATTTAAATTATTTGGATTGCTAAATTTAATTTAATTTTACCCATATCACCATATTTGTGTTCTCCGTTGGCAGTACATTTTTTTGTTTCACCTTTCTTATTCAATTTAAGATTAAAAAATTGTATTTTTCCTTTTTTCACTTCTACTTATTTGGAAGTTTTATATTCTATTTTCAGGTTGTTAATAGCACTCTTGAAATTTTAATGTACACAATTAATTATAAAACTAGTCAATGTCTTTACCCCATTTTCTATCGAAACAAGTAACTTAGAAGGCTTTAACGCAAATAACCCATTTCCCAAATATCATTGTATTATCTGGTATTTTAATTTGATTTTATTTTGATTATCCTATAAATTACACATTATTTTTATATATATCTGTGTTGACACATTCATCCACGTGTTTGCAATTAATTTTGGTTGTCAGTGTAACTTTCATAGTAGACCTTTCTTCTGGGACCATTTTCTTTTCTCCCAAAGTACTCTTTTAGGCTTTCCTTTGATGAGGGTCAATTGACGGTTAAATTCCGAAGGATCATTCTTTATTTTAAGCCTGAATGCATTTTTATTTTGCATTCATTTTGGAAGAACGGCTTTTTCTGGGTGTACAACTTTAGGTTGACAGTTATTTTCTGTCAACTCTTTGAATACAGTTTGCTTTTAGTTCCTGCTGTTGCTATTGAGAAAGCAGGTGTCAGCATAAATGTGGCCCTTTTGCAGGTCTTTTCTTTCGGTCTCCTTTGAAATCTTTGTCTTTAGTGTCTGGAATTTTACCATGATGTATCTAGAAAGGACTTCTTTTTATTAAACTATGTGGTTATTTGTGTACCAACTCTGATGATTCATATCTTTCATCCATTTTGAATATTCTCAGCCATTAACTCTCCAAGTATAGCTTTTCCCCAAAACTCTTATTGTCTTCTTCTGTAACTCTCATCACAAATGTAATTTTCCCATCTTTTCTCTATGTTTTTTATCCATTCTCTCATATTTTTCATTTCTTGGGCTTCTTGTTGCATTCCATAACATTTTACAGATTTATGTTCCAATTCACTAGATCTGTCTTCATAAATATTTGCCTATTTTTTAACTTATACATTAATTAAAAATTTTTTTTTTATTTCTACAATTTGTATTTTATTCTTTTTCAAAACAGCCTTGTTGAAAAAATGTAAAAGACACGTGTGCTTTTCACCAAAGCTTTCACTAAAGCATTGTTGTAATGGGAAAAGAGTGAAAACAGACCAAATGCCATCACTGGAGCACTGGTTGTCTAGCATGCTAAGTCCATATAATAGAGTACTATGCAGCTTTATAAAAGAATGCCAAACAGCTCTATATATTGCTATTCAGTGGTATCTAAATAATAGTAAAAATTTTAAAAAAACATGATCAACTTAAGTGAGTATAATATATTGAAGATTATATGTTGCTTCATTAAAAAAACAAAATTTAGTGTCTTAAACCAAAAATTATTCATTATTTTCTCATGTTCCAGTGGGTTGACTGGGTGATTCTTTTACCCTTTTTGTCTAGAAAGAGTTATATGGAAATGGACAACTTTCAGAGCAGCTACACTTACTCACATGTATGAGCCTCAGCTGGGATGGCTAAAAGCAAGGAAGCTTTACTTTAAAAAGTGAAAAAAAAAGAAAAAAGTAAAAGGTGATTTTCTTTTTATTAAGAAGCAAGAAAGATTTACATGATTATTAGTACCAAAAAGACTCAGGAGTCAACTTGAAAAAGCTATCACTGGCCAAAATTAGGACAATTTGATAATCGATAAGAAAATTAAATATAGTAGATTAAAATACATCAAATATGTTTAAATCTATGAGCTAATAATAATTTAAAAAATAATGGTGTCATTGGATACCTTTGGAGATCCAATGCATTGTTTTGAAAACTGGTGAATAAAGGAATAGAATCAAACTTTTATCCTGTATTTCCTTTCTGGATTATACCTTACGATAATCAAATGTTGATAAGAGAAAGTTCTCTTTATAGATGCATCTTAGCAAATAAATGAAGAAAGAATGATACGATTTGAGTATTACCATGTTTCAGCCTCTACTGAAATAAAGGATCTAGACAGTAATTATAAATTGTTCACATCAAGAAAGAGAGACAAATAGATATTACACATCTCTTAATAGAAGTGTGCAATACCACCCATAAAGCATTACTGCCAAAACAAAAACAAACTTTTGAATCAAGATTTTAGATCTAACTACTGATCTACAGCATATACAAAAGATAGAGGAGCATATTAAGTGACACCACAGAGAGGCAATCAAGAAAATTTAGTCTGTAGTAAACTGTATAAGATAAATGGCTCAGTTGCTTCGATAAATAGATTGCAAGGAGGGCTTCCCTGGTGGCGCAGTGCTTGAGAGTCCGCCTGCCGATGCAGGGGACACGGGTTTGTGCCCCGATCCGGGAAGATCCCACATGCCACGGAGCGGCTGGGCCCGTGAGCCTTGGCCGCTGAGCCTGCACCTCTGGAGCCTGTGCTCCGCAACAGGAGAGGCCACAACAGTGAGTAAAAAAAAAAAAAAAAAAAAAAAAAAAAAGATTGCAAGGAAAGGGGAAAAATGATGAAGGAGCAATCTGTCGATTAAAATAGACTTAACAGATATAAAAACAAGTGCAGTGTATGGATCTCATTCGAATCCCGATAAAAACAAATTGTAAAATAACATTATAAGACAATTTAAAAAATAGGAATCATTTTTAACGGTGATAATGGTACTGTGGTTATGTATTTTAAGGACTATCTTTTAGAAATAAATACAGAAATGTTTACAGATTAAATAAAATGATATCTGGAATGTACTTCAAAATCCAGTAGGGATAGCGGGGGCTGAGGGGAGGAGCTGTAGGTAAACAAGAGTGGCCATGAGTTGACCACTGCTGAATATTGTTACTGGGACAATGGAGATTTGTTATATTATTATTTGTTATATTATTGTCTATACTTTTGTATATGTTTGAAGATTTTGATTTTAAAAAAAGTGATGCTGAGGAGAAAATAGTTTTCCATGGTGAGGTTGGGCTTTGAACAGAGATATGAGTAAAACTACTGTAGAGCAGAAAAGGAAAAAAAAATAAACCGATAAATTTTTATGGTTTCATCTCTCTGTTACCAGCTCATATTTTTGATTGCCTATTTCATTTTCTTAAAGATATTAAATCTTTTTAAAAATTATATTCTGAACTTGATGATTATAGTAAATTTGGTGTTTGGGGGTCTAATTCTACTCTGTTCTTTCTGTACCTTACTGTATTCAAAAACTTACTTGTTTTCAAAAATCACTTAAATCAGGAAAAAACATTAAAATGATACCATTTTATACCAAAATATTGAAAACAAAATAAGATGGCTTTCAAGTCAGAAAAAAAAAATGAGGCTACAAGTTCATCACTTACACTTAACTTTTTTACATCCAAGTTTCCTCATCTACAAAACATAGATGGTAATACCTAGTTCAGAGAATTCCTGTGAGAGTTAATGAATAATTCATGGAAAATAGCACACTACCTAACATGCTGAAGCACTCTAAAAATGGTAGCTTTATATATATATATATATCTCCATGTTTCCTAAATTGGGGAGTAGCATAGATAAATATCGTATTTGGTATCATGGATATCATAATTATCATTCATCATCAAAGAATTTTCTGTTCATTTACACCAACCTCACATGTAACCCATGGATTAGGAAATCAGATAATAATGCTACATTTAAAGCTGGGCTTGGATTGTACAACTGACAACAAATACTCTTAAAAAACATATTTAACATTTTGGACCAAAAACATTGAGTAGCAGAAATGGAATACACTTGTACTTCTCATTAACCTTTCTTAAGTAGATTACTTATCTTTGGGGAGAGAAATAGAAATTGAGGGTTTGCAAAAGTGTTAATGAATTTGCATTGAGTGTTTTAATTCTTGCCACAAATGATTTAATTCAGGGCATGGGTAGAGTGTCCTGTTGGTTTCAGAATGATGGTCTTACTTATGGTCTAAGAATCAGAAATTAAATCATTGTTTAGTTTTATTTATTTAAAAGTAGAGCTTTCTTTTCACACCAAAGGGCTACGGAGTAAAATGACTCAGTTATTTACTCTTTCAATACACCACAGTTGGTGCCCCAATGCTGCCTTGGCATCCAAAGAAACATTTCTGCATACATTATTCCACCAAAACAGCACAGGAAGAATTTCCTACTCGGAAGTCTCTGTATGATGCATACCATTGACTCCAAAGACTATTTTTCAGACTCTCAAGGGCAGGTCTGTTATTTTTGGTTAAATCAAAGGTTTCATGTACAAAATGAAAGTACGAAGAATGGCAGTGTCGAAATTTCCATTTGTCATGCCCAGTAGCAATTGTGCTGAAGGACTCATGCAACAGAATCTAGCAAATCATAAATCAATTTTTTGTCTGAAGGCTTGCAGGAGATCTTACTCTTGTGAGTTAATATGGAAACTGGAATGAGTCTAAGTAAAATAGTAATTCAAGTTCATACACATTGTTGTATGTGTTATTAACATGAAATTCATTCTGGCCACCATCTGTTTTGCCCCTTCCTCCTTTAGAAGGCTAAGATTCTATTTGGACTCAAATAGTTTTCCCATGTGTCCTTTATTTGTCTGTGCTGAGACAGACCAGAAAATCAAATAGTTTAAATGTATTTTTCTTGTTACTCATTCATTTTGCAATATTCAATGTATGTGTTAACAGTGTATAGTACCCTATCTACAGCTCACCACAGAATATCCTAACAAAATGCACTGGTCCTCCAGTGGTATCCAAGTACACACCTGTGAAAAACTTAAGAGGTCATGAGCACATGCACATGGCATTCCAGGTGTATATGCAGCATCTTGTCTCTCCCTCCACTAATCCTGATAAGCCAGTTAAAATCATGACTGATTTTTTTTTAATCTTCCACATATTTACAGTAACCCGCAAGGCTGACCTTTATGTTAATGTTTATTAGATTTTGCCTCTTTGGGAGACAGACAAATCAGGAAGATCACATTTGAGGGTATTGGTAGCTGCACAGTGATTCATGGATGTGGCTTCAGAAAGAGACAGTTTCATCACCCGGGTCTTTAATGAAATTTGAGGTTAAAAAACCAAAACAAATGCAATATGTGCATGTGTATGTGTGTATATAAGAGTGACCCTCTATTCTTTATCCCACCAAGAAGAACTAAGGCAAAAATGTCAAACTTCTCTCCCCTAAAATACACATCACTTTGAAGTGCATCCTTTTTATGACACTTCTCTCTTTTAAAGCTATCCTGTTTGAAAATAGAAAATTTACTTGTAACATGTTAAGGATGGGATTAGAAGCACATTGGTTTTTCCTGGGTTCTTTACTTATTAAAGAATTTGTGTGAAGGTGGACTTCTGAGTCCCTGTTAAAGGAATTAAAAATCAGTGAAGTTTGGATAGACACTTTAGCTGGGGAGCGATGGACGCAGCCCACAGCACTGTGTTGGCAACGCTTGTCTTCTGTGACTGTTGATTTTCTCCTGGATACTTCTGCCTTCTCCTAGTTATATCGAATTATTCAGATATTTTTAAGATATTAAGGACCATGTTTTTACATGATGATAAATTTAGATTCTACACTGAGAGCTTATTCCTGGTTACTCAGAGATAACACCTCTTCAATATTGGGAACTCATTGCTTGCCTATGGATTTCAGGGCAAACACATCCAGAAGCCAGGCAATAGGACACACCAGCTGTCTGTCTGAATTTTACTAGCTAACAAGCCATTTAGATTGAAAAGCACACTAGCTAGGAGAGAATGGGATTAAGGAAAAATTTGATGAAATATTTCATTGATTTGGTCTGGCATTATATCAAGACTCCACTGCCCGGATTCAATACATGGGATTTCCCTTCTCTAAGTAATTTTTGCTCAACATTTAGACTGATTTAAATGTATTTAAAGTTTCTTCTTGGTGATATAATTACATATATTTAAGCAAATTCAACCCCTTGAAACTGATGATAAATTTTAAAATTGAGCAATAAAATATAGTAAACCATGAGCCTATCAACTTATATCACATGTATTTATTGAATCATGAAGGGGAAGAATTGAAAAAACTTGGGCACACAGCCTCCCTAGCAAGAATTGTCTGTCTTTGTTGGTGTTAGAAGGTGCATTCATAGTCCAACTGACGTAATAAACAGCAATCAGCTAAACACGTATCACGAAATCAAATTTTAGGTATTAGAAACAGTACTCAACCATCACAGGTTTATGGTCTTTAGAGAAGTGAGGACATAATATAATTTTAAAGATAAGTTTAGTCCATAGTTTACCTTAGTAAGTGTTTGACCAAGAAAATAAATATAATTGTAATCATTATGTAATTTTTTAGTGCACTTACTCTTTGCAGAATATTGGAGAAAATCTGAGACTATGAAAAGCAATATATTTGTTGCCTTGCTCCCAAGATACTACCTGTCTTTGAGGAAACCAAAGTAAAAAGCACTGAAAAATAAGTATCAGAGAGCGATCCATCACAAAGCTGTATAGAGCCCATATGCTGTGGCAGACCTTGTCTAGAAAGCTTCCATCCTTCATGGGGAAGCAAATAAGCATTCTAGTTATGACCTCCATCAACCGTGCCTCTCAGCTTTTGGCTTTGGTCTTGGTAAAGCACAGGTCACCTTGACTTACCCTTTTATTATGTTAAAGATAATGGAGCTTGACAGCACGATTGTTTATAATAATGAAAATTTGGATTTAACTGATGTCCAAAAATATGTTATTAATAAAAAATTATGGAACATCTATCCAGAAGAATATAATGTAGCTATTAAAATGATTTTGTAGCTCTACATTTATTGACATGAAAAGAGGTTAAGACGTGAAGTGAAAAAAGCAGGTTCTAGAATTTTTGTGAAACTTCATATGAGTAAGATTTTTTTCCACCACATTTTGGATGTAAGAAAGGCCACATTTTAAAATTTCACTATGATATATATTTAGGTAGCAGGTGTTCTGATCTTATCACCTAGGGGTTTGTTTTGGCATAGGATCTTTGCCGAGTCTGAGAGGTCATTGCAGCCATTCCCTTTGGATGCCCTGCCTCGTCCTCTGCTGCCTGGGATAGTCCCTGTCACAAGGACCTAAGTGAACCTCTTCTTCTCTCTTTAGGCAGGGGGAAGAGAAGTCCTGGTATGTGGCAAATTCAGTCTGTGAAACTCAATTTCTAGTTTCCCTGGGGAGAAAAAAGTTCTCATTCTTTCTGATGTCTTAATAGCAATGAAAAAGAGAAAAATCATCAATACATTTCCCTGCCATATTATATATGCACATTGTTTATTATATGTGCATTATATGCTTCAAAAATTGAATATCTGGACAGTATTAACAGGAATTATTCTAAAATGTCAAATTATGCCTTTATCTTTTTTATTTCTTTTTTAAAAAATTAGTCTCATCTGGTTTTTCTCATATTTGTTTTACAATAAATGTAGATTGCTTCTGCAATAACAAAATGATGAATTTAGGTAATAGAGTCTTATCATTCTGTAACTTTAAAAATTATTTTAAAATCTCTTATAATTGAGAGATTCACTTAAAAAATAATTTTTAATCCTTGCAATGTTATAAGGGATTAAAAATGTGTCAAAAGTCTCATAAACTAGTAAATGGCAGAGTGAGAATTTGGAGTCATTTCTTCTCAGTGAAAATGTGTGCTTGTTTCTTTTATCAATCTGATTTTAGGGGAAAATACTAATTTAAATAATTTGTTCTTGGCTAATTTAAATTTGTAGGACACATCTGCAAAGCATAGATTTTTCCTCCTGCAGATTTTTTGAAAACTGCTTTTGCTCCTGTAGAGGGGGAGGGAATAGAGGAAATAGATGAAGATAAGGAATTATTTTAAAGTACTAGATTAGTGTTGTGTTGCTGCCATAATAAATTCTCACAAATTTAGCAGCTTAAAACCACACAGATTTATTATCTCACTGTTCTGTAGGTCAGGAATTCAGAGGGTCCAGGAGCTCTGCTCTGGATCCCACAGGGCTAAGGGGCACTCAAGGCTTTCATCAGGAGGCTTTGAGAGAAAATCTGTTTCCAGACTCATTCAGGTTGTTGGTAGAATTTACTTCTACGTGGTTGTAGGACAGAGGTCTCCGTTGCCTTGCTGGCTGTTGGTTGGGGGTCATCCTCAGCTTTTAGAGGATGATTGCAACTCCCTTTGAGTCTCTGACTCACCTCTTCTGTCTCATCTCTCCTCTGACTCAAGCTGGAGAAATTTCGCTGCTTTTAAGGGGTCAAGTAATTAGAATGGGCCCATCTGGATCATACAGGCTACTTTCCCTAATTTAGGGTCCATAACCTCAGTTACACCTACGAAATCCCTTCACAGACCTACCTAGATAGTGTTTGATCAAATAACCAGGAGACAGAATCTTGGGGGAACAGCTATAGAATTCTTTCCACTGTATTTTTTTCCCTCAAAATTTGGGGATAAAAGTATTCACACTCTTTTTAAAAGGTTAATACAGTCATGATAACCTTCAGTGCTTACGCCTGAACGTTTGACATGTTTCAGATATTCAGAGAGATAGTTTCCCCAAATCCACACCTTGAATACTTTCGTCTATAGATATTTCAAAATGGATTTTTTTAAGCCTCACAGGTGTGTCTATATTCATCCTGGCTGGGAAAATGGAACACAAATACACTATTCCCAAATAATACACTATTTCACTGAGAGTATAGCTTGTAGAGGACGCAGGGATAAACTCCAAGGTCATAGGACCTTGTTAATACACAAGTGACCTAGTTATTACACAGCCTTATATTCCCATAATCTAGTTCCCAGTTCCAAGTACCGCTGAACTGTTATCTGTTACGTCTCAGTCCTATGCATTTGTCTTAACCTAAACTATGTTCATCACCTCTGCTCTGGCTAGGATGTACAGTTTACTATGCATTTGGTTTTAATGGACGTAAACTAGGTTCAAAGAGATAAACTCCTAAGACTAGATAAACATTAAGTTCTCTAGCCCTCTTACTGGGAGTATGAAGAAAAAAATTTCCATACTTTCCTTGTTCTTCTTTTTGATAAGTAATTTAATTTGACTTCATAATCTTTATCCTGACCTGACATAGACCACTTCCAAAAAAGTATTGCTTTCTTTAAGAATAGATATATTCCCACAAATTAGCTAAAAAGTGTCCCCAGTTTTGCCATTAGAACTTATATCTACATTCATCTAACAAGTTGGTCTGTTCCTTAGGAAAAATAACAAAATAGAGAGGCAACACCTGGTAATAAACCAGAAGATGATAGCTAGGTAGATAGATAGATAGATAGAAAGAAAAGGGGCAGGAGGTAATAGAGAAGCTAAGAGGCTGGAGAATACATTTTGACAGGAAGCCTGAATAAATTCTGAAATAGACATAAGATAAGTGGATATTATGAAGGTAGATATATATTTTGGGGAAATTAGTAAATAGTGTTTTAAACCTCTGGTATTGCAAAGACGAAATTGTCCTTCTTAAGGGAATTAATGAGAGTAGTAGGTTGTGGCTCTGGTTTTCAAGGAAGGTGAATGGCGTTTCCTTTGCCCTTTCTCCACTGGCAGGGGACATACCTGGTGGGAGGAGAACCTACCTAGCATGAAGGGTCATAATACTAACATAACTTCTAACTGCTGTCATGGTCTAACACATGACATGCTATTTTTTTGTGTGAGGAGGCATATTAGGGTTCTAGAGAAACCAAACCAATAGGATGTGCATGTATATAGAGATTTATTTTAAGGAATTGGCTTAGGTGATCATTGAGAGAAGTCCAAAATCTTCAGGGTGGGCTGGTGGAACCAGGAAGAGCTGATGCTGCAGTTCATGTATGAAGGCTGTCTATTGGCAGCATTCCCTCCTGCTCAGGGGAGCTCAGTCTTTTGTTCTATCTGGGCCTTCAGCTGATTAGATGAGGCCCACCTACATTATGTAGAGCAATCTGCACTGCTCAGAGTCCACTGATTTAAATATGAATCTCATCCAAAAACATCCTCACAGAATCACCCAGAATAATGTTTGACCACATATCTAGGCACAGTAAGTATCCTAGCCAGGTTAACATATAAAACTAGCCATCACAGGAGATTCTAAGTTTGATCTTTTGGATGTTGTGGTCTGAATTCTTATACATTTAAAAATTAATTTACATGACCATAAAAATAATGTTAATGCCACCTTTGTTTCTAGGTTCAGATTAATTAGCCTAATAGCTGCACATATATGCAAGTTATTTCATATCCATTAAATACTAATATCTGTCATCCTCAAGTGCTTACTATGTGCTAGGTACTGCACTGAGTGTTTTATACAACAAACCTATGCAACAGATAATATTGTCCCCATTTCAGAGATGAGCAGTTTGAAAGTAATTGATTGACATCTATAAGAAACAGAGTTAGTAGCAGAAATGAAACTTAAACTCATGTCTTCTCTCATGGAATATCACATTTTTACACCATATCACTCTACCTTCCATACATCATGAACACTACCTGTAAACTCAGTCTCTTTTTATCTGTTTAAGCAATCCACAAGTTGGCTCTTAATAGCTTAAAAAGGGCAGCAACATCCTATATTTTTATTACAACTTAAATTTAATTAAAATGGTCAATGGAAATGAAATGTTTAAAGAGTCTGATTATTATGCAACAGTCCTTAATTGTTAGCTGAGAATAGGATAAATTTTAGCATTGTCAGATGGTTCTTATCTAATTAATATGAATAACATCATTGCCAACACTTCTTAAATAATTGTGTATATTCTACATAAATGGCTGCAGCAAAGGGGCTGTCAGAACAGCAAACTGATTCTCTCGTGTTGGCAGAGCACATCTAATTTAAACCTTAGGATAAGCAGCCTGGGCTACTGTCTGTCTGAAATTCTATTAAGGTCAGTGGTCTATATCTGCCCCTCTGCATTCATTGGCAAGGACTATGTGACAGCCCCCGAGGAATGGAATTTGAGTAGTCCTATAATTTATTTGTTCATTTCATCCATTTATGAAAGGAAACAAGAGCACCAGCCATTTGGGAAAGGACTTACATCCCAAATGTTTTAGTCCCTGTCTCCTATCTTCCTTGAAGTCCCCGAGTGCACATCAGGGGATGGGTGACTTTAGTTGGATATGAGAAGTGATCCTGCATTTTACCAAGAAGAGTATATTCTTGCATTATCCATCAGTCCTGACTGGTAAGTGTAACAGACACTACTGGTTACCAGCCTCATAGGCTTTCCTCCTTCCTTGCTGGTTTAGTCCTGATTTTCCATTGTAACTCAGGTATAACACCTGATTTTCTGAAGTGGATCACACTAGTATTATTAGCTTTTTTTCACTGATAGGTTTAGGCAGGGGAATATGAACGAGTCCTGGCTCCTGAAACATAAGGGATTGGCTGGGGGACTTTGGGTGAAGGATTTATTATTCTTAAAAAAGGACACATAGGAAGAGATGTGCCCCTCTTTCCCACTAAATCTTGTCATGAGATGCCTGGAGCAGTGGTAATCACTTAGTGACCTTGAGGGAAGCTACCTTGAGTGACTGACACATTGTTGATGACAGAGTAAAATAAAAAAAAATCTTGAATTCTTGATATGTAAAGGAACCACTTGAACAAATCAATCCTGGAGCTGTCCCTATCTCATTATTTGAGATTAAAATATTTCTAAATTTCTTAACCTATTATGTCAAGGTTTTTTTTCTGTGACTTTTGCCTGAACATGTTCTTACTGATAGGATTGACCCTTTGAATTCCTCTTGGTGGCTGTGTCCTTTCTTTGAGGGAGGTGTGCCTTGCTTACTTGGTTTTTCCACCAATGACCTTACTCTTGAATGTTGGTGAGTCATGCACAGAGTCTCTCATTTCTAAAGAAGCATGTGTTGAGGAGGACGTGTTACATGAAAGGCAAGCGCGTGCTGCACAGTCGGATTGCCGCCCCTGAGCGCCTGTGGCGTGTGTGCAGAATACTAGCCAAGTATAGTTGTGGATGAACCACTACCACCAGTTCTCCCTCCAGTAAACACACACACACACACACACACACACAAGTGTGTACTCAGAGGGAGGGAAAAATACTCTCAAAGAACCAACTGTTCCTCAGTTGGAGCATATGGCTAAAGACATTCACAATCCTATATGTGTCGGAAGGAGGGAGAATTGTTGGTACTGGTTAATAGGACAACCTAAAGTACAGTATGTCCAGGATATCACTTTTACTGTAGATAAAGATCAGCATAAAGTACTTGGCTTTTCTATGAAAAAATGGAAATGTCCATACCAAACTCAAGAATCAGGTAACCTGTCCCCCTTGGCCCAGCGAGGCTTACATTGTGGATGGACACAAGATGCCTCATGATTTCTGGTGGGTAGGTTTACTACCGAGATAAGGAAAAGGACAGAGCTGAGCATACTGCTATGGACTGAGCTGTACCCCAGCTCAGAATACACATGTTGATGCCCTAACCCCCAGCGTAATGGCATTTGGAGATGTGGTCTTTGGGAAATAATTAAGTTCAGATAAGGCCATGGGGAGGGGAGATACTCTGATAAGAGACATAAGCGAGTCTGTATTCTCTTTTCTCTCTCTGCCCTTTAAGGACGGTAAGGACATAGTGAGAAGGCAGCCATTTGCAAGTCAAGAGAAGAGCTCTCTCCAAGAACTGAATAGAATAGGCAGGCACCTTGACCTTGGATTTCCCAGCCTCCAGAACTGTGAGAAACGTCTGCTGTTTAAGCTACCCAGTTTATGGTATTTTGTTATAGCAGCCTAAGCACAATAATATAGCAAACATGTAAGGACCTCCCTAATGAGTAAACAGGTGGGGAATGCCCACAGGTTGTATTATTTTGACCTCCCTTCACAAGAAGGAAACTTTAGGAGTGGAAAAGATCCATCCATCATGAAAACTGTATTTCTCTTCTCCCTCTAGATGTGAATCTTTGTGAGAGCAGGCACAGTAGTTAGTAGGGTGAGGGGAGCAATGATCTCCTGTCCACGGTTCAGTAGTTCTGCAGCAGGTTTTTCTTTTGGATGTCTGTTTTCTCTCTGTCTTGGGGAAAATGGCCCAGCTGGTAGGCAAGAGAGGGTGGTGATGTTTGTCTAATGTACTCCTGCAGAGAGGGAGGGAGATTGAAGGAGGGCCCTGTTTGGTGTTGCTGGTGCATTAGCGTCATCTAGATACATGGGGTTCTAGCTTTATGAAGTCAAACCCTTTGATTTTGTGCTTGGAAAGCTGAGACTCAGGTGAGTAATAGTGTGGTGACCCAGGTTATTTGTGGCAGAGTTGGGGCTTCATGGGGCTTGAGCCACTCCCAGGAGTCAAAGATGTATACTTCAACCTCCACACAACAGGCTTAGCCTTCAATGATTATATTTTGAACTCTTTGAGGGTGCCAACCACAGTAACAAAATTTACTAAGCATGAAATATATTTTGTTCCTTCCACTCTCATGAGTTTATTGCTAAGTATTGCTTAGTCTTTAATTAAGGAATTAATGTGAATGTTTTTTGTTGTTTGTCAGCAGATTTATATGGGAAAATCTTTTATATCTTTGGTTTAAAAATTATCCATATTTCTTAATGGAGTGTTAAGAGAGTTCTTCATATAGTATATTCCCAGTTAAATGGGAAAAAAAGAGAAACCCACACTTATGTCAACTTAAAAACTTTTGGAAATATAAACAGGATTTTGTGAAGAGAGTTTACCTTTGGGACGGGGATTGGGTTGACTGAGAGTAGGGGCAGAGGGGAACTTACCTTACTGACTTTATATACTTCTGTCTCAGTTTTTTTTGAGTTTCGTTATGAATGATTTGTTCTTCAGGAAGAGAGCTATTAATATATAGCTAAAAAAAAACAGGTTCTGGTATACATGGGGATTTGAATAACTCCTTGTTGATTCTATTTTAGAAAGTTACTACTTGTTAAAAAAAACACCCACCTGAGGAAAAGTTTGGATATAGAAACCAAACAGATCAGGATTTGACTTCTGATTCTGCCTTTTCCTGTTTGTAAAATGTCCTGCAAGCTATTGAATTTCTTTGCATTTCCTCATATGTAAAATAAGGGTAATAATAAAGAATTGCAGAACTTTTGTACTGATTAGAAATAATATGTGTTAGAAGGTAGACATTGATGAAGTGCTGGTTATGTAACTAGATCATGAACTGCCAGGTGTGGAGGCTAATGGAGATTCCTATTTGACTGGGGCTATCACAGTTCGTCCAATTATCCCATGGTAATTACTATTAGCTCCGCTTATCATTCTCAAATCCTTTGAGTTGGATGATAAATTACATGATGGACTATTATAAGCCATGCTAAGGAGTTTGGACTTTGTGCCAAAACTGGTAGGATGATACTGAGGGTGAAGAGTGTGCCCTGGGGTAGTACGGCTTCTGAAATTTTCACCAACCACAGGGGATGTCTGCATATGTAGTTACGTCTGCCTGTTTCAAGAGTAAACAGTGGTACAAACCTAGAAGAAAGAGACTCAGATGGTCTAAGGAAGCACTGAAAGATGAGTCTGGTGATGAAGGGAGACAGGTATGAAATGAGGCCACCATGGAGCTGAGCTTTGTGCAGCTTCCTGCCTCTCTTCTGTTGCTGATTTGTTTGCTTTTTCAATTTCAGTACTGACAAGTATAAAACTGTTTGAATATTCCCAAGAATTCAGATTAAATTGGATTCACTAGCTAATACAGTGTTATTGTTAGAGACTGAATCATTCACTCTGAAACCATTATCTGATACATTTCAGAAATAAACATTTAGTAGATGTGCCACTTTTCTTGCTTTTATTTGCTGGATGAATTTCAAACATCAAAAGGTCCTATTGCGTGTGAAATAGAGGGCAGGATCATCCCTATGCACATAGGCAGACACGAAAGGGCATCCCCAGGTAAAGATTTAGACTTAGAGATAGTCTCATAGGCAGACATCAGCAAGTTACTCTTTTAGAATTTTCTGAAGCAGAGAATACCCTGTTTGCAAGGTGTGCATGTATCTACTTATGGAGGAGTAAAGAACCAGATCAGATTCCATTTTTTGTTTCAGTTGTTCTTAATCAGGGGATGTATCAGCATTACTCAGGGAGCTTTTCAAAAATTCACATGCTGGAGTACTGCACCAGACCTACTAAATTAGAATGGGTGGGTGGTGGGGCAATGAATCTTGAGCACCTTCCAGGTAAGTCTAACATGGACCCTGGGTTAAAACTGAATCCCCTAAGCCTGTGGTTCTTAAACTTTTGTGTGAACCAGGATGACTCAGAAAGATCAGTAAAACTCAGATTTTTGGACCCTACTCTCAGAACTTTGGATGCAAATGTCTAGGGCAGAGCTTGAAGGTATGCATTTCTATCAGGTTCCAAGCGATGCTGATGCCAGTCTCCTGCCTGGATTTTGGGAACTCCTTCTCTAGCCTCTACTCCTCTTCACCCCTATCCTCACTGCTTTAGTGCAGGAAGGCCTAATCATTTCTTACCTTGTCTGTTATTTTAGGTTCCCCTCTTGTGTCATTACCTCCTACCCCAAATGCTGCCAATGTGGTTTTTCTAAATAAAAGTCTTATGGTGACTCAATACCTTAAAGTGTTCCGATGGCTCCCCGCTTAATCAATCCAAACATCGTTTATGGAATGACACTCTGGTCTCTGCTACCATCCCAGCCTCACCTCTCACTCTTCAGCCGTGCTCTGATGCTTGCCTTCTCCAGAGGAGACCACACTCTTTCAGGTGGTGGTATTTTCTTTACTGCTGCTGCAAAGCAGTTAGAAGCACAGGTTTCCAGAGTTCCTATTCAAACTTCTAAACTTTAATTTCCAGCTTGTGACCTTGGACAAGTTATTTTTTCACCTCTGTTTATTCCCATCTGTAAAGTAGAGTTCCTACCTCTTAGGATGATGTGAAAATTAAGTAAGTTAATATATATATATAAAGCATTTGGAACAGTGCCCAGCAAGTAGATGTTAGTTAAACATTAGCTGCTGTGGCACCATTTCGTTCAGGGCATTGCCCACTCATCCTTGCATACCAGTTTGCATGACACTTCCTTTGAGTAGACAGTCCTGTATTCTCTACATAAAGTGTTTCTTTCCTTGATCATTTATAGTATTTAATTCATGTTTCCATTTTTACACGTTGTGGTTCTCCTTTCCATTCATCTATGACCTGTACAGAGTGGATTTTGTTGTTATTTTTTGATGATTTTGCTCTTCGAGAAAGCTACACTGTAAGCTACTAGCTACAGTGCTTAAGAATGTTGGTTGAATCGTCACTTTGTTGAACAACAAACTGTTGACCCTAACCAATGGGCCATGGGATCTGTAGAACCTGAGAATGATGGTTGTGAAACGAGAAAGCATGATGCCTGAAGCAAGGTCACCAATGCCACATGGAAGAGAAGCTGGTAGACAGTTGCCCTCTTTTCTTTGTTTCTTTCAAAGCACATATTGGCCGTTTGCAATAAGAAGGAAAAGTCTTAATAAAGAGTTGAAGAATCAGGAATAATTGATGTTTCTGTGTAGGAAATTAAAATAATTTAAAGAGATTTAGATAATTTTTGTTTTGAAGCATAGAATGTACACATTAATGTGCAAAATATAAGTGTTCCTCTTGATAAATTTTCAACCAACACTCAGAGTAAGACATAAACATTTCCCTCACCTCAAAAGCCTTCCTTATGACCCTTACCAGTTATTCTAACCAAAAGGTATCCACTGATGTTATTTCCACAACCAGTTTTGTCTCTTTTTGAATCATACATAAATGAAATTATACCACAGGTACTTTTGTGTTTGGTGTCTTTAGCTCATCATTTTGTCTAAGAGATCTAGCCATATTTTTGAGTGAAGCAACAGTTCATTTTTTTCATCGTTGTATATTTTCTATTATTAGAATATACCCTAATTTACTTATCCATTCTACTGTGGTGTATGTTTGAGTCATTTGTAGTTTTTGACATTTACAAATAATGCTGCTGTGAATGGTCTTATAACAAGCCCAGTAGTCAAAGTGATTGGGCACAGGGTGATAGATAGACCCTAAGATAACCCTAATGATCTCTGCCTCATGATATCCATGGCTTTGTGTAATATATCCTTTCCCCCACCCCTCACTCTCCCATAAGGATAAGACTTGTAACTTATTTTAACCAATATAATATGGCAAAGCTATGGATGTCACTCCTTTGATTAGGCTACATTATGAGGCAAAGATGATGAGGTATAACTCCTGTGGTTATGTCACACTATATAAGACTCTGTCTTCATAGACTGGAGCAAGAGGTACCACTTGGTGGCTTGATGAGCTGAGTAACCTTGTTGAGAAAGCCCCCTGGCAAGGAACTGTGGGTTCATACTTTCTTTTTTTTCTTTTGTCAGCTGTGATAATGCAACTTTTGGGATAATCTGTACATTTCACCCAAATTATCACAATTATTGGTATAAACTTGCTTACACTATCCTCTTGTCTTTTTGACATCTGTAGCACCTGAAGTAATGGTGGCTTTTTTATCCCTGATCTTAATAATTTGTATTCTCTCCCCCACTTTTCCACCCACCTCCCCACCCTGACACAGTATTTTTAGACGTTTAAATTTCAATTAATCCTCAAAGGCTTTGTTGATGTTCTCAATTTTATGTCTGCTTTCTATTATTGGTTTCTGTTTATATTTTTATTTCCTTTCTTGTCTGTTAGATTCCATTTGCTATTTTTTTCATAGCTTCCTCAGATAAAAGCTCAAATTATTCTTTTCTAATACATGTACATAATGCTATAAATTTTCTGCTAAGCACTGCTTTACCTGCATTCTACAAATTTTAGTATATTATTATTTCACAAACATTTTACTTTCCATTGTATTGCTCATTGACTAAAGTGCAATTTAGGTGTATATTGCATGATTTCTAAATATTTGGGATTTTTAAATTAAAATTTTTTACCATTTTTGGCTTAAGATTACTGTGCTCTGTGATGTATTCTTTATGATTTCAGTTTTTCAAAATTTGTTGAGATTTATTTAATGACACAGCATATGGTCTATTTTCATATACATTCCATGAGCTTTTGGAAAAGACTCTGTCTCTGCAGCTCTTAACTGTAGTGTTATGGCTAATTAGTTTATATTTATCGATCAAATTGTTCAAATAGTCTATATCCTTACTGATTTATTTTTTATCAGTGTTTCTCTTCATTGCTGAAAAGGGTATGCTGATATCTCCAAAACTAATTGTAGAGTGGCCTGTTGTTTCTTCTAGTTCTTTCATTTTTTTAATTAAAATTTCTTCCCTAAAAGTCTACTCTTTTGTTATTGATATACTATTTACATTGGCTATACATTTTTCCATTCTATTTACTTTCAAACTTTCTGTGTCCTTATGTTTAAGGTGTGTTTCCTGTAAAGGGCACATAGTCCAGTTTTATTTTTTACCTTGAATATTGTAGTCCTTTAAATGTAATATTTAGTCTATTATGTTAAGAAAATTACTAATATAATTGGGTTAAAATCTATAACATTTCTATTGTTTTTGTTTGTTTTTTACTCACCAGTTCTTTGTTCCTTTCTTTTTTCTTGATTTTTGTATTTTTCAAATATTTGAAAAATTTCAAATTTCCCTTCTCTATCAGTGTGCACTTATACATAGTGTTATTACTGTTTTAATGGTTAGCCTAAAGATTGCACATATATTTTTGACCGATTAGATCCACCTTAAATATGTCCTATTACCAACTGCCAGAAAAATGCAAAGGCTAGAACACTTAAACTCCAGTTATCCTTTACTGTCTTTGTACTGTTGCTGTTATGCATTTTTATACAAAATACATTTTAGACCCTGCAAATCATTATGATTGTTTATGCAGTCGGCACTCATTTTCTGCCACTGTGTTTAGCCTTTTCTCTCTTTATTCCTTTTTACATTATTGTGCTTTTGTTTGGAGCCATTTTTTTCCTGCCTGAAAAACTCCCTTCAGTGTACTTGCTAGTGATAAATGATTAACTTCCTGAAAACATCTTAATCTTAACCTTCATTTTTGAGGGATATTTTTATAAATGCAAAATTCTAGGTTGAGAAGTTAAGTGCGTTTCTTTAAGCACTTTAAAGAGATCTTTCCATTATAGTTGGAATTCTGTTATTTCTAAGGAAGAATTAGCTGTCAGTCTTATTGTTGCTCTTTCAATACGAATTTTATATCTTGCTTTGGCCTCCAAAGAGAGCTGAGTAATTCATTGTTGGTTAACTTGATTCCATGTTTTTATTGGAAAAAATTAAACTAGTGCTTTTTCAATACTATGTCGAATTTACTGGACCATGCACAGCACTGGACTATACATTGAACTGCAAATCAGTAGGTCTGGTTCTAATTTTTGCTACCATTAACTGGTAGCAAATAATGTCCTCGGTTTTCCCATTTGTAAAAGGAAATTGTTGCACTGTATGAAAAGACCTCTTTCTCTGTCAGCTTTTTATGATTCTGGTCAAAATTGCTCTTCCAAGCAAGAGAAGGAAAAATGCAAAGAAAAAATTTAAATGTCATTATTATATATGTCTTGTATATAGATCTGTGTAATTCTAACATCTCTTGGTTGTGTGTAACTGTCATTAGAGTACACAAAAATGTTATACATGAATAGAACATGTTTGATATTTCTATGTATTTTTATGAGTGCATTAAAACAATTATAGGTTAGTTTAATAGAGTTAATTAGGATTTTATGCACTTTGGAAAATTTTTTTCCCTATTATTATTGAATGGACTTGGCAAAGAAAGCCATAAATTCACTATTCACTAATGCCAGTCCTTGTTAGGTCTCCTCAGACTGCTTTGCTTTGAAATATGAATTTTAGTTTCAAGATGCTCTGGGTTCAAATTCTAGCCACGTAGACTGAGAAAGATATTCAACCTCTCTTTACGTCAATTTTCTCAGTTGTAAGGTGTCCATGATAGTAACACTTGGGGTGCGTGTGAGGATTCAGTGGAATGATTCAGATACAGCACTCTACATAGAGTCAGGTACATATTAACAGTTAATATATATTAAATTACCATCATTTTACTTCCTAGAAGCTAGGGTAGTAATGCAAGTGATGTTTGAAAAAGCTACCTTAGCTGATTTTGTATGCCCATCTCATCCTTTCAACTTCAATTCCTTTGAAATGGTTTTCATTATAAAAACCATAGGCTTATAGAATGAGATTGAATGGGTTACCACTGTCCAGAGAAAGAAGTGTTTCTTCCTCATGAGGGTGAATTATGCTTTCTTTGCATTAATTTTCGTTATCTACCGCTGTGTAATAAAATACCCCAAAACTTAGTGACCCAAAGCAATAAACAATTTTTACCTTAAAACTTCTGTTGATCAGGAATCAGGGTGAAGGTTAGCTGAGTCCTATGACTTTGAGTTACTCATAAGGCTGCAACCAAAAAGTGTCATGTAAAACCGATAGCTAGTGGGAAGCAGCCACATAGCACAGGGAGATCAGCTCGGTGCTTTGTGACCACCTAGAGGGGTGGGATAGGGAGGGTAGGAGGGAGGAAAATGCAGGAGGGAAGAGATATGGGGATATATGTATATGTATAGGTGATTCACTTTCTTATAAAGCAGAAACTAACACACCATTGTAACGCAATTATACTCCAATAAAGATGTTAAAAAAAAAAAAGGAAAAAAAGAAACAAAGAAAGATAACACAAGAAACTAGTAAGATGCAGGAAAGCTGAAGGGTGAACATGAGTGTGGGCTGGAAAGGAAGCAGTAATTTTCACCATGTACTTTTATGTATTATTTTGATTTTGAACTATATGAATATTCAAAAAGTATTCAATGTTTAAAAAATTCAGAAAACTATGGGCTTGTGCCTAGTTTTATTATTATACCTCTTTTTATTGGTGCTCCACACTATAATAAAAATATACAAAACATTAAAAATAAAAAGTGTCAGCTGGGGCTACTGTCGTTCCCACACTCAGGGTGGATCCCCGGTCCAAGCTCACTAACAAGGCTGTTGGCTAGACTCAAGCATTACTGACAGTTGGCCAGAGATATCAGTTCCTTGACATGTGAGCATCTCCATAAGGCTACTCACAACGTTTTGCTTCCCAGAGAGCAAGGGCAGAGAGAAAGAGGCCAAGAAAGATGGAAGTCAAAGTCTTTTGTTACCTAACCTTAGAAGGGACATGCCATCACTTTTACCATGTTCTATTCATTAGAAGGAAGTCACAAGGTTCAGTCCACACTCAAGGGTGGGGATTACACAAGATCATGGATATCAGGAAATGGGGATCCTTGGGGGACATCTTAGAAGCTGCCTACTACACTATTGGAATGAAATTCAGATCATTCAAAATGTTTAGTCCTCCATTTCAGCTTGGTAAGGGGAAGGAAAGTCACACCGAGTAAACACCAAATGGAAATTGTTTTACATATATTTTCATGTAATGCTCATCAACTTTGTGTATTAAATATTTTTATCATATTGAAAATTATGGAAGAAAAACTGTATCCTTCCCCAAGTACCCTCCCCAGAGAAGCCCCAAAACCCTCTGTTTAACTCCAAAGTTTAACAGGTTATATGTCAATGAGATTATTATTTTAAAAAATAAACAAGTAACTTTTTTCTAGATAAGTTTAAATTTTAGAAAGAATGTAGTTTTCTAAGCTTCCCCAGGTTAGGAGGGTAGGACAGTATTTTGCCACACCTGGGCAATTCAACTTCACAGCAGCTCCCTATTAATCCAGGAAACAGAATTGTCTTTGAAAAACAGAAGAACTGATTAAAATTTCTGTCTCTTTGATTACTTACAACATCTGCTTTGTGCCCTAGGGTCCTCCTTTATCCTTAATCTGTCTAGAGTTTAAAGATTTCTTTCTGCACCTGTTATCAGATGAATCTGTGACTCTCATCAGAGAAGATGTTAATTTTTTCCACAAAAAAGCAAAGATACCTATGCTCCTCAGAGGTAACTAACACTGAAAAAGGAGCACAGACATTCTTGTTCTTGTGTTCTCTATCTGTATAAGGCAAATAGCGTGGGGAGTTTAGAATCCAGGCATACTTAATTCAAATTAGTCAAAGTATGCTTAATTATAAGGAACTGACATGCAGACAAATAAGGCCATTTAACAAAAATTTAACTGCTAAGCCTTGTACTTCGTTATGTTTAGGGACCCAAAAGAGCTGTTGAAAACAAATCAGTCTTTCTGGATGGATATTATCTTCTAATTTTGCAACTCCAAGAATGCTTTGGGTTATAGAAATCTTGAAATCTATAAACCCTCTTTCTAGAAAAATGTACATATTCACATGTATGTAAAATTTAATACATTTGGAGGTTTCACAGACCCCTATTAGTCTATACATGGACTTCCAACTAAGAAACACTGCTGGGATAGAAAGTGGAAATTTATAAAATCAGGGCACGTTTGCTGGAAGAGCTGTGTATTTGAGGAGGGCTTTTGAAACTTCCCGGAGAGATCTCAAGTGCTCTCGTGCAAGGACAGTATTGTGCAGTAAAGAAAGTATTTCTGTTGTAGTAGTTCTTAAGCTCTTGTATAAAAACAAATAACTTGAGAAACTTTTAAAATATGTGCATCTCTGGGCCCCACAACCAGTATTAATTCAGTAAATCCTAGGCGAGGTTCAAGAGTTTGACTTAAAAGAAGGGCACAGGGCTTCCCTGGTGGCGCAGTGGTTGAGAGTCCGCCTGCCGATGCAGGGGACACGGGTTCGTGCCCCGGTCCGGGAAGATCCCACATGCCGCAGAGCGGCTGGGCCCGTGAGCCATGGCCGCTGAGCCTGCGTGTCCAGAGCCTGTGCTCCGCAACGGGAGAGGCCACAACAGTGAGAGGCCCGCTGTACCGAGAAAAAAAAAAAAAGAAGGGCACAGGAGTTACTAACCAGGTGGTCCTCTAACAAGCTTGGAGAAAGGCCTTGGAGGAGCTGCCACTAAACCAAGTATCAGGGTCTCTGTCCCAGATGGATGAGCCTGGGAGCTGTGTGTCACTGTGCCCTTCTCTCCCACAGGCTTTCTGGAGGGTTTCTATTTTGCATATGAAATATATCTCAGAAAAGTCCAGTGTAATTAGAAACATAAAAAAGAGAACAAGTAAAAAATAACAAGCCCTGAGATCTGTTACCTAAAGGGCTTACTAATACTAGACTCTAGAATTAAAACAAATTACCTACCAATACCCAGGAAGACTTCCACCATGTAGCAGCAGTGAAATCTCTTGGGACAGACTTGCCCAGGTGGTAAAAGTGGCAGGTGCACAAGCTTGCTTAGGTTTCATCCTCAGGTTTAATAATCAGGAGTGAGTAAAGGGGCCAAGAGTGGGGCTAGGAAAAATTACTCCTCTTGGAATGAATGGCAGGGGAAAAGTGTTCCACCCAAGTATTCCATCCTTGGTTCTGCCAGTGACTTGGCTTTTTACTGTGAATATTTTCATACATTTTATAATTATAATGTTATTAATAATAACATGTTATGTTTTTCCCTCTTAAGGATCTCACTTTAAATAGACACTCAAATCAAAGTTGAGTCTCTCTCTGTCTCTCTCTCTCTCTCTCTCTCTCTCTCTCTCGCACACACACACACACACACACACACACACACACACACACACAGGCACGCACAGAGACATATACACACAGGGCAGATATACAAGACAAAGTCAGGTTGGACTTACTACTTCCGTTAGGCATGGGGCATACTGCAGTGTATGTACGTTTTACAAGAAGATTGTCATTTGGGGAAGGAATTTAGAGCTGTGGCTGGATTGCATTTAAAAGTACTACTTACTTGAAGAGCCAGGACAGCAAAAGTCAAAATGTGATTTCACAGCTAAGGCATACAGCTTTGAATAGTACTTGTTTTATTATTATTATTTAACTTCTTCATTCTTACATAGATTTTTATTACAGAAATGCCTTCTGAAAATATCTAAAATATTAGACTCATGTCTCTCAGGAACACTCATCAAGTGTGCTTGACAGGAGAGGTGACAACACTCAGTTAACAAACCATTTGAAATTAGGTGTGGGCTTCTGTATAATTCTGATCTTGAACACATGGGTGATTTTGAGTGCCCTTATCCCATCTCTGGACCTCAATTTTTCATATGCGATGTTATTAGGTAGAATACACTTAATACATTTTAGGTATATGGCTTTTAGACAAAATCATAGCAAATTGATTTTGTAGACATAATGATCTCCAGACTTCCTGTTTGTCCTTTTCCAGTCTTTGCTGGCCAGTGTGGATCTCTGCAGGGCTATATGGTGGTTGGGATTGGAGTGGACCCAGCAAGGCAAATTGGCTACAATCCCAGAACAGCCAGATACATTCAAGGATCAGTAATGTTCTTCAGAGTTTTTAGTCCTCCACTCCACACACACGCACAGGTACACATACACACCACCCACACCACCCACGGAAAGAGATCAGTCACCCAGATTGTACCCTCAGAAATGTCACTAACCACTAACTAACAAATTTCCCATGATTCTATTACTTAATCTCTCTGAGTTTTTATTTTCTGATGTATAAGTTCTAAATTGTATCAAAGGCCCCCTCTAGTTTTGTGATCAAAGGTTTTTTCTGGTGCAGCCACCTCTGTTTTAAATTCCTGGGACCATCGAGACTTTCTAGAGAGAATTCCAAGTGCCTCCTGAATTAGGCACTTTCCCAGGATCCAGAGTGACTTGGATCTGACCCTCTTGGTAAAAATGCTAACATCCTTTTGGGGAATGCCACAGCTACACAGGTTTTGCCTTTCTTCCTGTATATTTTAATATGTCCCAGAGTTCTTATTGATCAAAGATTCCTAGTTGATCAGGTGGTCCCTGAAGCAGGGGGTTTGGAAAAACAGGTAACAGATGGATTGAGGTGTATAGGACATAGGAAATAGTGGTGGTAGAGGGTGAAGCACTGAGAGAACACCAACACTGTGACTAGGAAGTGTTTCAACTGCATCACATCACCTGGGGGATCTACCAAAAATGAGGGAGTCCCACCCCGACCTATTGAGCATAGTTGGAGGTAAAGTGGGGGCAATCTGCATTTTAAAAATTTTTGAAAAATGTATTTTATGCACATGGATATTTGAAAATTATCAGCCTAGAAGTTCAGGAACCAGAGAATTAAAATATTGGGAAGCAGGAAAAAGTACCAAAGGGGTAAATAAAATGGATTATTAAATACAGCAAGCAAAACATGGAAGGGGTGTCTTCCAGCTCTGCTTGTTTGGGACAAATTTTTTTTTAACATCTTTATTGGAGTATAATTGCTTTACAATGGTGTGTTAGTTTCTGCTTTATAACAGTGAATCAGTTATACATATACATATATCCCCATATCTCTTCCCTCTTGCGCCTCCCTCCCTCCCACTCTCCCTAATCCACCCCTCTAGGTGGTCACAAAGCACCAAGCTGATCTCCCTGTGCTATGCGGCTGCTTCCCACTAGCTATCGGTTTTACAGTTGGTAGTGTATATATGTCCATGCCACTTTCTCACTTTGTCCCAGCTTACCCTTCCCCCTCCCCCTCCAGGACCCATACTTTTTTCTGCAGGACTCCTCTGTCAGTCCTTGTGGCTAGTGTGGAAAACACCTCGTGGCCTATTTCATTGGTAACTGTACTTCCTTTTACACATTTATGCTTGTTTCCAAGTCCCTCCTTTCTGTGAGTTGGTAAAAATCCTGGCAGGGGAATAAAATTAGCACAGCTGCCTGTTACCTTCAGTAGGACAAGAATAGTTCCTAATTAAACTCTAATGTCTTTGATTTAAAACTCCATTTAATCAAATTATTCAGCAACTTAAGGCAGTTGTTGATTACAGGGAAAGTGTACCTTGAATCTTTGTAAGTTATAACTCCCTTCCAGGCCTCATCAAGCTTCTCTGAAGGGATACAACATGTGCCTTCTTAAGGAGAGCTGAAAGTCTTTCAACAGCTGATTCCTTCCTCCTTGGGGCTCTTTCTTAAATGATGAAAGGGCTGGCTGAATTCCAGGTGTAGACTATCATTCTTGCCTCCTTTATTTCCAGCCTGACTTCAGGGCCTGCAATAACTGCTGAATGACATGAGGATGGATATAAAGGCCACCGCCTCTAGATTGCTAGGAAGCTAATAGTAGCGAGTAGGTGGGGTGGGCCAGGGGTACCTGGTGGGGCTTCTATTAGTCTGGTTGGCAGTGAATCCTTTAGGGTCTGTTGCTCTTTGGGATTTTCCTACTTCAGGTTCTGTTCCCATCAAGTGCATGATTAGAGATAAGAAGGCCACTCCAGAGTCTTCTCGTGTCCCTTCTCTTTCTTGGGCTTCTCCACAGACTTCTCTTCCTAAGTCTTCCTCCTCATGGTTGCCTGTTAAAATGCAGTGTCAAGAAGAGAAGATGGTGGTAACTGTTCAGAGAGAGTGTTCAGGAAAGGAAAGCTGGTGAATCCATTCCCTCTGAATCTCAGCCCAGTTGGCTGCTGTTACAACTATTTAGACTTAATAAACAATGCAGCCATCTTTGAAGCTGGGCTCCATGAATAGCACAGTGCAGTACAGGTAAGACTCCCCACTGGGAGTTTGTCAAGATGCCATAGTTTGATTAAGAAACTAATAGGAGGGGTAATGTAGTACAGCAAGAAGCATAGAGTCCTTTTGTTTAAAAGATGTAGCTTTTTCTAGTTACTTCTAAGACTTATTTTGAGAGGTTGTCAAATTACCTCACTACCTCCACCGTATCACCTATCAAATCAACTTCTTTATGTTTACACAATAACGTAAAGTACGAGTGACTTGAACTCGTCTTGCTGCTGTCAGCATCATTTTGGGTGGTCTGAGTAATGTCCACCTCCTATAACTTTAACCAGGTGGTGGAGAATGTTGTGAATAATATTCAGGTTGCTTCATTTTTGTTTTCTACCCTTGAAAAATAGTCAATTATTATGATAGATCAAACTATGAGAAGTAGTTTCTATAAGCTAAACAATCTAATTATGAGAATAAATTGCCCATAGAATAGAGTGAGAGATGCAATGTGCTAACAACTACTTTCTCTCTGCCTTTTGAGGTAAATCCTATTTTTCACCAAGTTATAGGTGAAGAAACTGAGGCTTAGAGAGTTTGAGTACTTTGATGCAATACAGTTGATAACTAGCAGTGTTAGGATTAAAACCTAGATTTTTCTTAATTCATATCATTAACCTTGATCTATGCCACAGTTATTTTTCATGAATCTCTGGAGAAACCAGTTTGGAATGTAAGTTTCATGTGGTGTGAACATATAGATACCAGCCGGCTATATATGAAGCTTCTTCAAGAGATGGTGGAAAATGCCACAAAAAATATTGTTACAATGTGTGAGCTCTCCTTCCAAGAAACCATCCTGCTAAGGTGACAAGTATTTGTCTGGTTCTATCTAGACGACTCCTGACACACTGGTATATGCCGTAATAATACACTACAATTCATTGCCTGCCAACAGTTCTGGTATCTGGAGAACTAATCCAACTGTCATTCCAATAAAATGTTCTTATACCAGGTGAGATGTCTCATAGTTGTTACTGCCCTATTATGACTCCCCCCTTCAACTCCCTCAGCTGGTTTACTATTAATGTCTCATTCAGGAGGAGGAGTGTGGGCAGCAAAGCCATTCAACCCACGTGGATTCCATTTAGTTCTACTCTGTCCTCTCAGCAGAGAATGAAATGCACCATAAGATTGATGACTGGTAGGTAGAGGCATGAGTAAATTAGAGGCTACTCCTCACCTCCAGTTGCTCTACAGGTGATATCTCAATACAGAATCTTGGAGTTCTGAGGGGAATTCTACTAGCTTCCAACTTAACGATGTTATTCACATTCAAGCGGATGTCCACACTGGGAGTCATATTGCTCTAAGGCTCTCCATTGATTCATATGTAGCCATGCGAACTCCAAACACAGAATCTACTCCTTGACATATCCTTATTGATTTTTCAGTGGGTAAGTTACATGAAGCTCCCTTGTCAATTCCCAGCTATAAAGTAATTCAGTAGCCAGTGCTTTTTAATTATCTAGCTGACTGGTGGATGGTCAATCAAAAGATGTTGTTTTTACCTTCATACTACCAAGGCTCAAACCAAATCTGGTGAGTTACATTTCTTGCTCTGTTATGGGTGATCTAGCATTAACATTCTAAATATGAGTCCAAGTCCACCTAAGAATCAACTACAAATTATTCCCTAGCTCCACATTACATGCCATCTGAAGACTACTGAAGCATTGGCTGACCCAGATTCTTCAAACAAGGTTTGCTCTTTTAGTAGATCAAGAAAATTGTGGGTATAGCTGTTGGAGTATCTGTAGGTTTTGACCTGAATGTCAATGGCTCTAGATAACTTTAGGTGTAAACCACTATGACCAAGTAGAGGCAAATTCAGTAAAAATACAGAGTTGTTACAAAGAGATCAGTAGCCCTTTAAGGCCGAATAGAACAAGTTATATTTTTTCCCAGGTGTTAGGACAGGCCGGGAAAGAATGGCTATAACTTGTGACGATACATGTAAGTTAACTGTTAAACATCTGTATCAAGGAACTAAGCACTTTACAATTTTAATATGAGAGTTAGGTCTTTCTTATTATTAAAAGGGAGTAGTTAGCACCTGTTAATAATGACTAAGACAATTGGCAAATTAAGTTTTCAATCAATGTCCATGTTTCTCAAATCATATTCTTTCCTAATTAAAGAATCTAGGACAGTTCTTAACATTGGCTGCATGATAGAATTTTTAAGAACTTCCCAGGTCATCTAATAAGCAGTCACTAACCCAGAACAATTAAATCAGAAGCTTTAGGGTGTAGAACCTGGATAATAATTCTGAAACTTCCCAGGTGATTCCAATGTGCATCTAAGGTTGAAAAACTCTGGTCTAGAATAGATACTATTAATCAGTCATTTAAGGAAAGACTAAACCTATAATATACTTTTGTCCACTAAATCATACCTCATTCACTAACACTAAGCTTTGAAATCAAAGTTAGTATATCTTAATACATAAATCTTTCATAATGCAGGTGACACCTGGCACCTGTATCACAGGTGGCTTTGATAAGCTGGACAGCTCCAATTTAACCTTATTACAATCTACTTAAAAGTTATCAGAAGCTTTGTTTCTTTAGTGCTCAAAGTTAGGCTTCAGTAATCCCCCCCAGATTTTCCTTTTTTGTGTAAAAAAAAAAAAAAGACTATCAATTCCAGTAAAAGAGTAGAGTTAGCTGTAATGGGGGCAGAATAATAAACAGGAGTAGAATCTCAGATATACTTCCTCAAACTTATCTTGGTTAGTTATCCTATTTCTACTATAGTTTATTCAGGACTAAAAACCTACATTTCTAGTTGGAACTTAGTTTGCTGTTCTCTTCGTTATTAGGGACTGAACCCTACAATTAACTGATTGTCTTATGTTGGCCATGCAGACAATACAGCTAGAGTTTTAGATCATCAGAGGAACTTTAGTCTCTAAAAGAATGCATAGAACACTTTGGAGGGCTCAACTTTGGCCATCTTTACCTTTTGGGATAAATATAACTGTATTCACTCAAATATCATGTTCATTTTTCTCTTAGGAAAAGAATAAACTGTTTTTCATACTAAATCTTTTCTCTCCTCTTATACCATGTTTTTCTTTTTTTAAACACTGGCTGAGTCATTTGGTATAAACCTAGTCTAATTGCTCCCTTAAGAAGCTGTACTTTGAATCTTATCTAAGGCTATTAGAGACTTTTCTTAGAGCCAGCAGCTTCTATATGCAAGTTTTAGGAATTTGATTTCACAAAATAAAAAGTAACCAGTTAAATAATGAATGTCATTCCCCTGCTTGATTTTTGTTACTATGCTTCTGTGAACCTTCTAGATGGGTATTGTCAAAGTTGACGATTTATCGGCTAGAGGTGTAATAAGGATTATAGCTCGTTGCTGTTATCTTCCAGGTGGTCTCCTCTAGAAGGCAACATTGACATTTGTAACTGCTGTGAGACTCGAACCTGTAAAAAAAAAAAAAAAATTACATCCCTCCCTGAAGCTGGCCCAAAGCTACTGGGAGAAAGTTGAGTGGTCAAGGCAGAGTAGGGATCTTATAAGTCAATCAGCAAAGATGTTGGAGTCTCAAAGCCAGTGTCTCACAACATTTTTTTCTTTTTCAAAATCACTTCCTTAGGGATAAAAATGTTAATTCTAAGAAAAGTTAAATACTAGGAATAAGAAATTTCCAGGTATGATTGAACTTCTAAGGGCCATGACCATTGTTAATATCTAAGACTTTTGCTCTAAAAACTGGTTTTGGCCCTTTGAGTATGATATTGCTTTTTATTGAGAATTCACGCTCTAAGCTCAGGATGGCTTGAGCTATGTTCTATTAAAAGGGGCCATCTGACCTGTCTAATTACCAAATTCAGGAAGTTCTAGGAGAGAGATGGAGGCAGCTGTGCTAGTTGGTCCTCTCTTGACCAGTGCTATTCATGACACCAACAATAGTGCTGGCCAAGCGGAATTAGCTTCATCCCAAGGAGTGATTAACCATAGAGTATAGATAACAAAGATTCTAAGCATTCTGGCAGTAACATTTTACAAAAATCCTAGGTGAGGAGAAGGAACTAGGAACTATATTGCTATTGGCTTTTGGAGTTAGAACCATAACCACTGCTGCTTTCTTTATAGCATTGCTGTACAAAAGACTGAAGAAATCTACTTGAGAGTTTTATCACTATCCTAATAAATTAATATACATAAGCAGTGGCAGTTCTATTTCAATGTTTGTGTAAGACTTCTTATACAAACTACTTCTTAAAACTAGAACAGTTCTGGACTATAGGGCAATCCATTGCAATTATAGCTTCAATAATTCACTTTCTAGCTAGAATAACTTCTTGTCTCCTGGAATTCCATCCTCTTTCCCTCTTCCCACCCTCCAAGCATTAGTTTCTTTAGCTTTTACCTACAGCATCCTGGAGGTATAGGACTATGCAAGGCTGAAGTGTATTTGTGTGGATATAACTAAAGATGAGTTTTGTGTATAGACATTGTCTTTAAATTCCTTAGACTGGAAGAGATATGATCTTTGATTCTTGAATCTCATCTTTGCTCTTCCTTGATTTCTAGCACAGTACTAGGGCCTATGTTTCTCAGAATACCAAGTGTTCACCCAGAGATTGTGGTCTACTTGATATAGAATAACAAGTGGTGGGGGGAGGAGGACTAGGGAAATAGGAAGTGATAGAAGGCAGGACATCGGAATTATCTGAAAAGCTTTTTCTAAATACCATTTTTATCTACCACACCAGTGACCAGAGCTGTCTCTCAGTACAAATAGTTAAATAGAATAATTGGACCAAAGGCAAAGAGAAACAAATGTTTAGGGGTGCGTTTTATATTTGAGTTGTAGAAGAGTCTTCAATGCCTTTTAAAATTGTACTTCTGAGAAGGGAAATATGTAAGAACTTACTTTAGCAACTGTCCTTATCTGCAGACATTATTATTGGGAGAGAAGAAAATAGGTTTCCCCTAACTATGGCTCTTTTGGAGAATAGCATGAATCTGGTTCTGATGATAGCCTTGGTTTATGCTCTCCTGGAGAAAGGAGATAGCACAGTATCCCCCTTCAATAACATGACCAAGAACTCCCATAGAAATTCTTTGTTAGACAGGACATCTGGACATAAGTTTCTTAATCTTATAAAGAAAATGCAAGAAAAACAAGTTCATGTGTTTCTGTTGACCAAGGAAACAACTTTTAGATGACAGGGCTCTTTGTATTAATTTTCATTGACCATTTCTTGGTTTGACACCTCAGTGATTTCACAGAGTAGAACAATAAGCTTATTTTAATGTAAAAGCATTACTCGTTAAGAAAAGGCTGTAGTTCATCTCTAGATTCAGTCTACAAATATTGTAGTAGGTCACATGCAAAAACAGATTAGTGCAGAGGAATATCCGTTAGGGACTGGGTTATGTGGGCAGAAATGAGAACCAAAAAAAGAAATCAAGAACTGGGACCAAACAAACCAGTTCAACATTCTGATTCTGGCTTCAATGTTAAGAATATTTTAAAATACCAGAAACTTTAGGGGCAGCTCTAAAATATTAGCAAGCATTAGAAAAATCATTTGGAGTGCTGTTAAATCTCAGATTGCTAAGCCTCTTCCCCAGAGTTTCTGATTTAGGAGGGCTGAGCCTAGGCCTGGTAATCTGCATTTATAAGGCATTCCCAGATGATGGTTGTGGTGCTAGTCTGGGAACCGCACTTGGAGACATGTTTTAGAGAGCTACCGCTCTTGTGAGGCCTGGTCTTAGGAAGAACATTGGTCACACCTGATGAAGAAAGTGTTTGGTAAAACTCTAATCACAACTATTGCTGTGTGGGAATTTCTGCAACCTCACATACCTTTAATCTCATCTTTTAATGAGGCATTTACCCTTATCCCTTTCACTGCAACTCAGTATTTTCTTAGCTACTGATATGAGAGTGGGATATGGAAGTAACCTGCCCTCTCTAGTTCTTATTTTCATACAAAAGCTTGGGACTTGGCACTTCCTCCTCCATCCTGATATCTCCCAGATCTAACAATACTTAGGGTCACTAGCAGGCCCTCATAGGTTTCTCTTATCTTTTAGCCTCTTGATGGTACTATCAATAAAATAACTTCTCATCCCTCTGAAACTCTGACACCCTACATTCTCTAAGGTGTGTGTGTTGTGATTTAATGGAAAAGAAGTTTCATTAGTGACTTCTTATAAATGCAATTTTTGGCATCCTTCTATTTGCATTTCTAACACAACAGGACCCCAAGAACTGTTGCTGGCAATTCTACCTCAACATCCCAGTGGTGTACCCCTCATTTACTTCAGATACCGTAAAAATGAGGCTAACAACACTTAGCAAATGTTGATGAAAACTAAGTGGTGTGCACAGCTTCCCCATCCCTTCTAACCCACATACTAAGGTGAAAGACACTGCCTTCCTCACTGTATAGATATCATTTTCCCTATAGAGGGGCCATTGCCTTTATTCCTTGTTCTAGCAGCAAGATTATAAAACACAGGGTATGGAATATGATTGATTTAAGCCAATCATGTTAATCAAATTCTTACTTGCCAGTAATTTGTCTAGGGGAGGACATGTGACTGACTCACACTAGTGATGTAAGGAAATCTTGGGTTTTTTGGGGACAAATTTTCCTCCCTCAGAGAGGGTATGAAAACAGCTCATCTCTCTCTACCCCCTTTATTTCTCCTTGGATACTGCTCTATGAAGGTATATTGCTTGGAATCACTGCAGCCATCCTGTGACCATGGGGGAAAGGAGAGGCAATAACAGAGATGCTCACTCAAAGCCCTGACGTTGCTGAGCCTCTGAAACATCTCTGGAACTGCCTAACCTTGGATTTGTTTTTATTTGAGAAAATATCTTTTATGTAAGTCACCTTATTAAAAACGAGTTGAGTTTGAAACAATTTTAACTGGTCACTAATGAAAGATATATTAGGTCTTTGTTAAATAACAAAAGCCCTGGCCACTTATTTTCTGGGTTTGTTCTGGAGTGTGCCCTCTGCTTCCCCAGACGAGTAAAGGTTGGTCTTCTGCTTTGATAGGGAAGCAGATGAATGACTCTTGGCTGGGACTCTGCAAGGCCGGTGAGAACAGTCTGGCTTTCTTAAGCCCTAATTAGTCTTACCTAGTTCACAGCCTCCCAACAAAGTTGCCGAATTGATTTTTTTTAAATCACCGGTGCTATGGCAATTGCCGTAATATTATGACAGTCCTAATACAATATAACCCAGTTGAAATACAAAGCACTCTCCAGAGAGAAAAGTAGAGAGGCTTTTGTTTGAGCTGGTTCCAAACTTTCTGACCTTCCTAACATGAGTGGGTGTGGGAATAGAGAGGTGAAAGGGAGGCTCAGTATGCTATTCTATTCAAATCATCACTGTAGCTATAGTGCTAAGATACCTGTTAGCTCTGGAGACACCCCTTCACAGATCCTGTCAAACAGCCCATGACTCTGTGACTTAGTGCCTCGGCCTACTTAACTGGGTGAAGTGTGAACATTCTGTATCCAAAGACCATTCCCCCAGCTCAGTGAAACGTTGGCCCTGATAAGGCCCCTCCATCGCTTTCTCCTTCTACTTTGCTATGGAGCCTGAAATTCTTCTCACTGGGCACTCTTTTAGAGTTAGAAGTTGTGTGCAGAAGGGTGGAGGGGTGTGTTCTAGGGGATGTGCACTTATTCTCTTCAGAAGGGGAATCATAAATTACTCATATTAGGACTTTGTGGCCATGCTAATGGATTAAATTTCTTTAGATTATTATGTACTTGTGCATTATAGGGAATGGAGCCAAGGATAACTGATCTACTTTTTAAAGAAAGCCTGGAACATAAGCTAGTTGAGATGCTATGTGGATCTTAGGAGATTTAGTATATGAACAGGGGGTTCAAAACAGTGTGATTCTCCCCATGTTGTGTCAATAATCAGGGACAATACCAGTGGTGGTGTGTGCTATGTATTGCGTTCTCTCATCACTGACTCTTAGGCTCCCAGGCCAACCACCTTTGGGCAGAGGACCAAGGTTCCCATACCTATCTGATCAACAGACTCAATTAGTCATCTTGTTAAACTGCAGATGTATAGGTTCCATCCTAGAGCTACTAAATCAGAATCACAGGATGCTTGGGAGCCACTGTTCTTGAGGAGTTATTGCAATATTTTTAGAATTGAGCTTCCTTTTTCTGAAGTCTAGATGAATCCTAGGGAATGCATCATCTAATGTGACCCCTTTTTATGGGAATGTCAGTCTGGATGACACCTGGGCAGCTCTGGAATATTGTCTCCCAGTTTCATGCCCAAAATTTCTTTTCCTCAGAAGGCCCTTCAGAGGCAGAGGGAGATGCAATGAGCAAAGTTAGAATGTTGGAAGGAAAGGCATCTTTATGGAAAGGCAAATAGGTAACTGAGGTCAGTTTACATAAAGTAGTGAGAGGTGATCAGGTAGGAAATATACAAGTTTATTGGCTGTAGAGAGCTGTCAAGGTAAGGCTGAGGTTTTAGCAGCAAGAAATACAGTGTTGGTGGAGGTGTGGATAGTATTCAGTAATTGAGTATACCGTACATTATCTCTTCAGATGGACGTTGATTCGTGAGGGAAACCAGTGCAGTTCGTTACAATAGTCCAGGCCACTTGGATTAGGATGGCAACTGTGATGGTTGAAAGCAGGGAACACATGAAAGAATGTTAACTGAGAGACTGTGACTGATTTTAGGAAACAAGGGGAAAAAGCGTTAAAAAAGGACAACATTTCTAAATCTTGTGCTTTAGGGACAATAGAGGCCCATTAAGTGAACTGGAAAAGATATTTGATTTGGGAGGGAGAAAAGTTGGCTTCTGAACATTATTAAAGAGGTCCTAGCACTAGCCAGGAGAACAAGCTGTGTGCCTGACTGAGGCTACATGGAGGGAGGTTATCGATGGAGGGCAAGTTTCAGTCTGCACTTCCTGGGTTGAGCGTGTTGACTGGCACACAGGAAACCCTTTATTTTTGAATGCCTAGTAAGCTTGGAAGAGAAAAGGCAAGTGCCTTTACTGAGTTGATTTCATGGTTTGAATTTTGTTACAAAAGAAAATGGTTTTATTTTTTCCAATCACCATATTTAAACATTCTCTGGATCTCATTTCCATGTCCCTTAATGACATCTTATTATAGATTCCATGGTTTCACTTTGGTTATTAAAACAGTCTCGTTTTGGTCATTAAAACTCTGCTAGGTACTAAAATCCAGTCTTGTATGACTTAAAAATGGAATCTCATATTCAGATCACACTTTATACTTGTCACTTCTTCTGACTCTCAAGAATGCATGGGAAAGTTGTATAATCTGTTCTCTTACATTTTTTGATCTTTCACTCTTCCTCTTACTGCCCGGCCCCCAAGTGTGAGATAATCGCTGTTGAGGTAGGAGGACAGATGGATAATAGACAAAGGAGCCAATGTTTTACCTGGCTGATGTTTTGTATTATAGTTAACTGTATAGCAGGCACTCAAAGGATGGCTGTCTTAGCACATTTTGAGAGATTCTGTGCCCAGCTCTTTGCAAAGATCTCACCTCTAAACAGTTTTAGGATGTGGAAAATGTACTCTCTGACTGACTACAGTGTCTACCCTATGCAGGACCTGCCCAAGCAAAGTAAAGCTGGACCAAAAGCAAGTGAAAGTCCAGCCTGTGTCCCTTTATTGCTCATCACTGCCAGCCATCGTCTCCACAAGGTGTGTTTAAGATGTCTGAGCCTGACCTCATGCATTTTACTGTTCCAAATAGCTGAAATACACATCAAATGCCCTCTCTTCTTGCCTTGCCAGCAAGCTGCTCCAGAAACCTCCACCTCTCAGAATACTCCAGGCCAGAAATAGGCAGTAGTCTCTACGATACTGTCTCCAAGTTTCAGTATCAGATATAGCTCTCACAGTGTGTGGACTTCTGCATGTGAGTTTCTGAAGCTTAGCATGCAGCCAGTTGGGGAATGGGGTGTCAGTTCCCTTTTCTTCCAGAACCCCCCATTATTTTGAAGGATGGGTCTCTTGGAGTCACTGTCAGGTAGGACAGAAATGCAGTAAAAAATACTCTCCCTCCCAAGACCCATGGTTCCTTGAATCTATGACTTTCCTTTGAATATCTAGTCTTCTGTATAGGCTGAAGGTAGTAGGAGGATGAGGTTAATCCTCACCCCTGCATTGTAATAAATCGTATAAGGATGAGTCTACTGATTTTTCTATAGAATATGGGCATATCAATTGCCTATTTTCCAAAGCTTTAGCTAAAAATCTGAGATAATAGGAAAAGCCCCCTCACCATCCTAGTATACGTTTATTCTATGAACAACATTTACTGGTTCTTCTAAGTACCAGATACTGTTCCAGGTACTGAGGATCCCAGATAAGCTCTTTGCTTTCATTGAGCTTATATCCTTCCTGGAGAGCTGGGGGGAGTAGAGGAAAAACTGATAAACAAATAGGAAAATAGCAAATTCATATCCATGTTAACTATGCAGAGTTAAAACAGGGGATCTATCAGGTGGCTGGATGATTAATCTGGAGGGGGTGGGGCAAGCTTCCAAAGAGGGCAAAGTTTTATTTTTTTATTGAAATAAATTGGTTTATAATATTGTGTTAGTTTCAGGTATACAGCATAGTGATTCAGTATTTTTGCAGATTATACTCCATTATAGGTTATTACAAGATAATGGGTATAATTCCCTGTGCTATACAGTATATCCTTGTTGCTTATCTATTTTACATATAGACAGGTTTGTATCTGTTAATCCCATACCCCTAATTTGCCCCTTCCTCTTTCCCTCTCCTGTTTGGTAACCACAAGTCTGTGAGTCTGTTTCTGTTTTGTATATACACTCATTTGTATTATTTTTTTAGATTCCACATTAAGTGATATCATACGCTATTGGTCTTTGTCTGACTTATTTCATTGAGCATAATATTCTCTAGGTCCATCCACACATTTCATTGTTTTTAATGGCTGAGTAATATTCCATACCATATATACAACACATCTTCTTAATCTAATCATCTGTTGATGAACACTTAGATTACTTTTTTTTTTGTTTTCCTGCAAATAGCTTTTAATTCCACATCGTGTTTGTGAAAATACATGGTAGTACACATACATCAACTTTGTTTTCTCCAAGCTCTGGCTTATATTTTTACTTTCTCTAAGGTCCCTTTTAATGCACAGAAATTTTAAGTCCAATGTAGTCAGATTTATCAGTTGTTTCCTTTATGTCTTATGGGTATTTTGCTTTATTTAAACAATCCTTTAATAATGTGAGTTCATAAAGCTTTTCATGATTCATCTATAATTCACCTAGAATTTATATAATGTGATATAAGTATACAATTTTATTATTCTTCTGTCCATATGGATAACCATTGTCCCAGCATCATTGTCTTTTCCTAATAATTTACAATGCACCAATTTCATGGTTTTAATTATTATATGTTTACTATAATACTTTTATATAATACTATTATTATGTAAAATTATAATAATTGACCAGATTTGCTGTTCTTCATACTTCCTTGGCTATTCTCTGTCCTCAGTTCATATATATACAATTAGATTTCCCTTGCTAAGTTCCATGAAAAAAACACTGATTGGAATTTCATTGAATCTGTGGATCAATTTGGAGAAAACCCAATGTCTTTATGATAGTATGTCTTCTCTTCCATGTACATGGTACATCTCTAGAATGTCTTTATAAAAATCTTTTGTTTTGTAATTTTCTCTATAAAGATCTTGTGCCTCTTTTTGTTAGGTTTTTTTTTTAACATCTTTATTGGAGTATAATTGCTTTAAACTGGTGTGTTAGTTTCTGCTTTATAACAAAGTGAATCAGTTATACATATACATATGTCCCCATATCTCTTCCCTCTGCGTCTGAGGGAACTCTGTATGACAGACTCTGGGTCTATCCACCTCACTACAAATAACTCAGTTTCGTTTCTTTTTATGGCTGAGTAATATTCCATTGTATATATGTGCCACATCTTCTTTATCCATTCATCTGTTGATGGACACTTAGGTTGTTTCCATGTCCTGGCTATTGTAAATAGAGCGGCAGTGAACATTGTGGTACATGACTCCTTTTTCTTTTTTAACATCTTTATATTGAAGAGGCTGTCTTTTCTCCACTGTATATTCTTGCCTCTTTATCAAAGATAAGGTGACTATATGTGTGTGGGTTTATGTCTGGGCTTTTTATCCTCTTCCATTGATCTATCTTTCTGTTTTTGTGCCAGTACCATAGTGTCTTGATTACTGTAGCTTTGTAGTATAGTCTGAAGTCAGGAAGCCTGATTCCTCCAGCTCCGTTTTTCTTTCTAAATATTGCTTTGGCTATTCGGGGCCTTTTGTGGTTCCATACAAATTGTGAAATTTTTCATTCTAGTTCTGTGAAAAATGCCAGTGGTAGTTTGATAGGGATTGCATTGAATCTGTAGATTGCTTTGGGTAGTAGAGTCATTTTCACAATATTGATTCTTCCAATCCAAGAACATGGTATATCTCTCCATCTATTTGTATCATCTTTAATTTCTTTCATCAGTGTCTTATAGTTTTCTGCATACAGGTCTTTTGTCTCCTTAGGTAGTTTTATTCCTAGGTATTTTATTCTTTTTGTTGCAATGATAAATGGGAGTGTTTTCTTAATTTCACTTTCAGATTTTTCATCATTAGTGTATAGGAATGCAAGAGATTTCTGTGCATTAATTTTCTATCCTGCAACTTTACCAGATTAGTTGATTAGCTCTAGTACTTTTCTGGTAGCATCTTTAGCATTCTCTATGTATAGTATGTCATCTGCAAACAGTGACAGCTTTACTTCTTCTCTTCCGGTTTGGATTCCTTTTATTTCCTTTTCTTCTCTGATTGCTGTGGCTAAAACTTCCAAAACTATGTTCAATAATAGTGGTGAGAGTGGACAGCTATGTCCTGTTCCTGATCTTAGAGGAAATGGTTTCAGTTTTTCACCATTGAGGACGATGTTGGCTGTGAGTTTGTCATATATGGCCTTTATTATGTTGAGGTAAGTTCCCTGTATGCCTACTTTCTGCAGGGTTTTTATCATAAATGGGTGTTGAAGTTTGTCGAAAGCTTTCTCTGCATCTATTGAGATGATCATATGGTTTTTCCCCTTCAGTTTGTTAATATGGTGTATCACATTGATTGATTTGTGTATATTGAAGAATCCTTGCATTCCTGGGATAAACTCCGCTTGATCATGGTGTATGATCCTTTTATTGTGCTGTTGGATTCTGTTTGCTAATATTGGAATTTTGCATGTGTGTTCATCAGTGATATTGGCCTGTAGTTTTCTTTCTTTGTGATATCTTTGTCTGGTTTTTGTATCAGAGTGATGGTGGCCTCGTAGAATGAGTTTGGGAGTGTTCCTCCCTCTGCAATATTTTGGAAGAGTTTGAGAAGGATAGGTTTTAGGTCTTCTCTAAATGTTTGATAGAATTCGCCTGTGAAGCCATCTGATCCTGGGCTTTTGTTTGTTGGAAGATTTTTAATCACAGTTTCAATTTCAGTGCTTGTGATCGGTCTGTTTATAGTTTCTATTTCTTCCTGGTTCAGTCTCAGAAGGTTGTGCATTTATAAGAATTTGTCCTTTTCTACCTGGTTGTCCATTTTATTGGCATATAGTTGTGGATTACTATTAACTGTCAATATTCACTTGATGAGCGGCAGCCTTGGAGATAGTTAGGCTTACACAATAGAGCTGGGGTCAGCAAAGTACAGTGAGCCACATTGAACCTGCCATTTGTTTGTGTACGTTTTATTGGGACACAGTCACACCTGGTTCTTAACATACTGTCTGTGGCTGTTTTTACACAACACCTGGAGAGTTGAATGATGAGTGACCTTACAGAGGACTGTATGGTTTACAAGCCTAAAATATTTATCCTTTGGTTCTTTACAGAAAAAGTTTGCTAACTCCCGCTATAAGAATAAAATGTGTTGCAGTGTGACAATACCCTAAGAATCTGAATAACATACCAAGATGAAAGTCATTTTTATTATTCAATGAATTAGTCATATTTTTCCTGCTCTGCAATCGGTCCATCACAGAATCACAGAATTCCTAGGTGCAGTTGCTTTTCTTACTAATTAGAATTACTTCATCAAACCTGTTTATTGAATAAGCATCTGGCACCCATGGATATTTGCTTGGTCTGGCTATTGGATACAGTTTGCTTCTCATTAAGGTTGAGTATTTATTGATATATTCGATCCAGAATCTATCACAAATATCAGGGCACTCTCACAGCAAAGTTTAGGTTCTCGCTTATGGGGTGTGAGTAATGTCAGCGTTTGTGCCAAAGAATGCCTTCAGAGACACGTAAGACCATTTCCTTGCATACTTACTTCCTGTTGTTTGACTCCTATGAAATATTTTTAAATGTTTTGCCTTTCTAATTTGTGTCATTTACAAAGTGTTTGTCAAATATTGATTCCCTTCCACAATGGGGCTTGAATGCAGCTGATGGTTGTTTTGTTTCACAACTTTGATTAATGCAGCTCTTGCTGCTGCCAAAGTCTTTTTTTGTGTACCAGCTTCATCCATTGACCTCGGCTCTGTGCTAGGAACAGGGTTTGTTTAATGGTTGCAGCTGGGGGATCACACATCCTCTTCCTGATTTTATAAGTTGTGCTACTATAGAGCTTTTCATCTATGGTCTCAGTGCCTTTTCCCAGTGTTCTAATTGAGGCAACACAACAGCTCTGCTGTAGAGGATGTAATTATGCTCATTCTTTTTTGCAGATGCCAACAACAAGGTAAATAACTTTGTCCAAGTTCATGGAGGAAGTTCTCAGTTATGGTGCTATTTTTTTCTATCAAATATGCAAATGTGATCGGCTCTTTTTGTGATCACAGTTGTCTCTCCTGTTCCTGGTTCCCACCATTTTACCTCTCGTTAATGGCTTTCCTGTTTGTATTCATCAATTCCTCCTGCAGCTTTCTGGATCTTTTCTCCTGATGTGACCCCAAACTTGATTGTTTATACCAATTCTTGTACTTTCCACAAGGCATCCTAGATGCATTCAAATAGGTATGTGTCCATTTTTAATCACGCTACAAGGCTGAGCCCTCAGGAACCTCTCTTTGCTGCTAGTCTTAAGCCTGACCAGACCCACTCAATGTAGCATTCTGGCCTTACTTTCTCTGTCACTGTTCTTTTTTGGCTTGTTCTTTTATTCTTCTTGGCCTTCATTTGTGTTCTCTGAAAGCATATGTGTTTCATGAGTTCTTCCCTTTCTTCTTGCTTCTGCTTGGATTCCACAATTACCCCTTTCGTGACCTACATTCCCTCAAATAGTCCAGAATGTTTCCTGTCTCCAAGACTTCTCTAGACAGATTGGATGTTCTATCTCAACCACACAGAGTAAAAGAAAGCTTGCCTGGACTTCAGAATTATCTTCACTACTAGAGCTTATTCTACTTTTCTATTTGTTATAGTCATTCCTGAGCTTTAAGGAAACAGAAGAATAGGAGATCATTTCTCAATGAGTTTTGTTAGTATGCTTTGGAAACTCATGCTTAAAGAAAACCAATCCCAGCATAGAATGATAGCATCAGTCAGATATATCCTAGAAGTTGGACAAAATATAAGAAAACGTTTATTTTATATTTTCCAATTAATATGATCTTTCAGTTTAGAAATGAATACCATGAGAAGAGTATTAAATTGAGCCTCAGGTTTATTTTTTAATATTTTACTCTTTTTTCTGTTTGTTTTTCTTTCTTTTTTTTCTTCCCCAACCCCCTAATCCTCTTTCTACACTGCTTGTCACAATAATCTTTGTAAAATCTGAATCTGTCATTGCCTTGGAATTGTCCTCTGACTCATTGCCTAAATGTTGAGATGCACACTGTATAGTGAATGATACAAACTCTTCATAATCTATTATTGTTTTATCTTTCTCTATTTGGAATGCCCTCTCCATCTCTCCCTTGCCTGTCTTCCCCTAGTTTCTAATTTAGGAAGGACCACCCACCCATCTGCCAGGATTCAGTATAAGCCTCACACCCTCTATTACTTCTCTTATGAACCCGCCTTCTCTGCCAGAAGAACTGAGCATCTTTTCCTTTCTGCTAAAACAATGTGAATACAAGTCACAATCAGCCTCTTCACTCATCTATAGCAAATTGTGCATCATTTAATGGCAAATTTGGAACCAGGTCCTGGACCTCAGATATGGGTGTCGAAAATCTTCAGATTCTAACTAACTATTTGAAATGAATGAAACCATGCCTAGCCAACCCCCATGATGAACTTCAGTGATGTGTGGGATATAAATTGATTTGTTATGAGCCAAACCTGATTTGTTTTTAATCTAGTAAAACATCTTGAACTAGAACTTGAGTGTTTTATGCTTAAACTACAGCATAAATACTGTGATGCCTAAACTAGGTGTTTGTTTCATTCTAGTCCCTGACTCTTATCGTCTACTCATAACTAGCCCAATGACACTACCAATACCATTGACTTTGTCCAGCTGGTACTACTTTGCTGTAGTGCTTTATTTGGAACCTTATCCTAAACAAGGAACACACATGAAGCAAATCTTATTTTCTGTGCTGACAATATTTGATGTCTCATGCCCTTACACAAAGTAGTGGCCTGACATAAATATTGTTTTTGAAAACTGAAAAAGTGTCTGTTTCCCCCAATTATACATCTATCACATGGTGATTTATAAAATATTTAGAACATATGAAAAAACAAGTTGAAGAAAAATAAACTGCTCATAAATTATTTCCTGTCCCCCTCTGCCAAACAGGGTGTTATCTTTTTGGTATGTTTTCTTCTAGTATCTTTCCACATGTATTTCTATGAATTTTTTAAACATAAGATATACATATACTTCAACTCTAGTTTTTCAATTCAGTTTCAAAGACTATTGAAACTAGAAGAAACCAATAAGATGATCTCATTCCTAATGTCTCATTTCACAAATAGGGAAACAGACTTCACAAATATCACACACCTAATAAAGCATGGGACCAGAGCTTGGATTCTAATATTTGTATATAAAGTTAAATTCTGCTATGAAATTGAAACACATTTATAAAACCCAATCTTTGTATGTATTATTCATTTCCAGTTATTTTAGCTTTAGTGGTGGCATGACATGATTAAAGGAATCACTTTACACTGGCATACATAAATAGAAGTCTAATATTTTGTCTTCAGTGTACATTAGATTTATTAGGTTTTATTAGGTTTAGTCATGTCATGCATTCATAAAATCTGGCCAAATATCTAGGGTAATATAAAAGCAGAATGTATTCTTCTTGGGAGGAAAGCTCTCTATTTTTATCATTTCAACAAATTGTTCAGGTTAGTATACTGGAGGGAAAAAAGGGAAAAAGAATACTCAGTTGTGATGCTACATATTTCAAAACAAAACTCAGAAGGCTTGTGAGGGCCAGAAATCAATCATCTCAGAATAATGTCAATACTAGTCAATATCATTAATTACATTTCTTTGTTTGTAGAGTGCTGACAATAGTCTCACCTTCTTTAGGCCAAGAAGTGACAAGGGAATAATGCAGGATGCTGGAACAGACGTAGACAAAATATACCCACTGGCTTCAAGTTCCTGATATTCTTCTGTAAAGTAGAAGCCTAAATCTACAGGGCAGAGTTTCTACTTATACATACTGCAATCTAAGCCTTTTATTTCCACTCAAAAACTTTAATAGTAATGGCTACAATTTACTTCATGTTCTTTCTCCTAATTCTTCCCTTCCCCATCATTTGTGCTTAGGTGTGTATATATAGAAGCTTTTTTCTTTCTTGTCACCATCTGCTTCTTGCTGAGCTCAAACTAGGTAACAACCGCCTATCTGTGATCAAATGCTATCCCCCAAGGCACATATCATGACAAGAGGGAACACGTCAGGCAGGAGGAGGGAAAGGTGGCTAATTTTAAAGAGTGGAAGCTGTGATTTGGACATAAATAGGTTGGTAATAATCCCTGAAAGTACCTGCTACTTAGAACAAGAGGAAAAAAAGCCAAACAAGCGGAATGGTTATGATAAAGTATGGTTCTCATTTCAGACTCTCAGGGTTATGACACAACACAAGAAGGTTGTCCAGGGTGTATGTGCACACCTCCAGGGAGGGAGGACCTCTGTTTCTGGCAAGCAAATCTACAGTTGAAAGCTTCCTATGGTCCCTGGCTCTGGACTGCCTGTGATCCTTTCTCACTGGGCCCAGTAGGGAGGAACTACTCATTCTATTTGGCAGTTTTTCCATTCTCTGCTAGACCTCTCTGCCACCCCCCACACCCCACACCTTCTCTTCTCTAAAGATAAGCATGGTTTTACTGCAAAATTTCCTGATGTGGCAGGTATTTAGGCTTTCTAACCATCTAACTAATCCTAAAACCTTTCCAATGTGGTAAGCTACCTTTAATGGGGACGATAACTGTAGGTGTGTTCTGACAGAGCAGATTGGGACTGACACCTTGTCCTGTTACATGGCTATGAATTCAGTCTCTTTTTGGAGGCCACGTTGGTATGGTTGACTTCCATACGATGGAAGACAGTAGACTTACTGTCTGCTAAACTATCTCAAATGTCTGTGTTATTTCCGAAATCCCTTACTTTGACTTATAATTGTACCGAAGTAAATTATCTTTCATAGATTTCTATTAATTTTCATTTTGATAGACTTTATCAATTATTATTAAAGACATCTTTGGATCAAAAAATGAGCATTGAATGCTCCCAGATGACAGGAGGGGATATCTCAGCAGTAAGCATCTTGACTACCTGGTTTCTTGTGGCCATTTGGGGAGAGGTTGTTGATTTTTTTCTGGTTTTCATCAATGTGCCAAAAGTAAGATATTTAACTGAGAATCATGATCTATGAAGCTCTTAGCATCATCAAGTGTATTTCTCACACTTCTGACAGCAGAGTTGTACCAGGAGATTTATTAAAGACATATTTTACTGTGGACATTTAAAAATATATACAGAAGCAAAGAGAACAGTACGATAATTTCAATATGGCTATCTTTTTCAATTCATTTGAATTCAGCCATTTTCAATACCTGGCCAATCTTGTTTCATCCATACCCTACTAACTCTGCCTGAATTATTTTTGAGGCAATCTCAGAAATCACATTGTATCTCTAAATATTTTGTTATATATATATATTTTTTAATTTTTTTGTGGTACGCGGGCCTCTCACTGTTGTGGGCTCTCCCGTTGCGGAGCACAGGCTCCGAACGCGCAGGCTCAGCGGCCATGGCTCACGGGACCAGCTGCTCCGCGGCATGTGGGATCTTCTCAGACTGGGGCACGAACCCATGTCCCCTGCATCGGCAGGTGGACTCTCAACCACTGCGCCACCAGGGAAGCCCTTCTCACTCCTTTTGATAGGACTCTACTAGTCTCTGATAACTTCATAGCTTTCTGATATCTCAGGGTTGTCTTTATATCATGAGTGTTGAAGTTATAAACATAGGGACCAATAGCTCTAATAAGTCAAATGTTTAGAGTATCTTTCTTGAGGGAACAAGAGGAGGCACTTTCATGGCCAAATGAATTCTAGATTTTGCTTTCTAAAACAAAGAGAGTGTAATAAAAACCAAGAAAGAGTGTTACAGTTTAATTCTTGGTTTCATATACAAAGGTGGAGCATGGAATTGTCGTGGTGGACTTTTCTTGGATAATAGAATAGCTTGTACCACTGAGAAATAATAATAGCATAGAATCCCAAACAACCAAAATAATGCTTTTAGATTCAACATCTATTTGTTTTCAATGACCCTATGTTCAAAGTCCATAATAGTTCCAAAATCATGTAATCAGAGAGACAAGTATACATGTAAATTTTGATAAAAATACCATCTCACATTTGTATAACATTTCAAACTTCACACAATACTTTAACATACATTATCTCCATTTGATTGCAGTCTTTATGACAGATGTTTAAAGGGAAGAATAAACTCAAAGATTATGCTAGTAAGTTGTTACTATCTGGGGAAATCTCAGGAGATTTTTCTTCTCTATGGTTTAAAGAATGAGGAAATATGTGAAATAGTAGATAGATACCCACTGACTTCATTCTGGTAGTATTGGTGTTGTAGTACTGAAAAAAAATAAAGTTAGGATTATAAAATTGAAATGAGTTAATGGTTATAAAAATAGGAGTATACAGATATATATACAGGTATATCATTTTTATAATATTCTTATTTATGAGCACAGTTGGATACATCAAAGATTTTTGTGCTGGATAGATGGTAACATGGTCACTTGACCAAATGCATTGACCTATTGCTTTTTCTAGGTTGCATATTTTCCCCCTTGTATTTCATCTGTCTCATTTTTAATATTTTCTACTATTTTTTCAAATTCACTAACAAGTTGGAGTGCTGAATATCTCCAACTATTTTAGTGACATGTCTGGAAAATAAAGGAATATTTTTCTGGAAAGTGATTTGCAGATAGTTATACTTCTGGGCTTGAAGAAATCTAAAGAGTGATTTTAGTTAGCTTCACCTCTTAGTACTAATCACACCTAAGGTAGTGGCAGTGGAGGGAGGGGGCAAATGTGTAAAGACAGTCCCACTGCAACACAGTCAGTGTAGTGGTGGAGAGATGTGCAGTATATCATGGGGGTGGAGGAGGAGGACACCTGACCTGTCCTTCTACCCCAGGTACTTAGCACAGTACTGTGAGCATAAAGCAGGGCTCATTGGTTACCGCAAGTAAAATTATGTTGAAATTTGTCACTGTTCCATGAGAGGAAATGATTACACTCTTCTCACCAATACATTTTCATCAAAGTGACTTATTTTCTAGGAAAAAAATACTTTTAAATAATCTGCATCAAACACGTTTTTCAAGAAAAGGAACAGAACAATGTAGAGTAGCTAGAACCATTCTCTATGCTGGGATTTAGGGGTCTGAGTGCATCTTTCTCTGTCTTAGTACCCAGGATCGATGCAGCTAATCCCATTCATGGGTTGTGCTTCCCTTCCTTCCTTATCCCACTACCAGATACCAGAGGTGTGACAATCAAAAGTTTTTTATAGCATAATTTATTTCTGAAAAGTTGCCAGAAATGATTATTAATTCCAGACCATGAGCTAAGTGCTAGAATCTCCATGGCTTATCGTCACCAAGCTGGACAAGGTACGGTCAGGTGTCCATCTTGCTATTCTGTTACTCTCCACTAAAGAGATAATATGGAAAATTCTGCTTAAAAAGCTGTGTTTTCAAAAGGAATTGCTGATCAAAGAACCTACCATTAAATAGATGAGATTATTGACCTTAACCAAAAGATCTAATGTTGATAGGCTACCTCTAAGCACCTAAGACTTAATGGTCTCTGTCTACAAAGCCCTTTGATACGGCTTTTATCTTCATATGTACATAACTGTGAGATTTAGAATCTGCTAAGGTGTCCTAAATATCATTAGTTATTTTTATGGATACCTTTAGCAATATTTTAAATACCAGATTATCTTATTTGAATGCTGGTAATTTTAGGAAACTCTTAAGTTTCCAAAGACTTACAGTATATCTTCTTTTTGGCTAACAGTTAGCTCTTATTAATTGATTAGTGAGGTCAATAAGTTATCTAGTATCATTTACATTTCCAACAACTGACACTTTCAAACGATGAAGCATTTCAGGTCTAGAGCATCCTCACCGTCTATCAAGAAATATTGAGAGGGAAGTAAGCCTCTATCCCTCAGAGACAGTTTTTAGGAACTTGCCATTTCTCTGATTAATTTCCATATAATTTTTTGAAGTCTCTGCTCTGCTGTCTTCTTTCCAGTTTTACTTTTAGGTGAATGATTTTCTTTTTTCTCCATGTCTCGGTGTATGCTACCATGGATTTCACAGAGCTAGTTTCTCACTTTATGTCCTGTGTGATTAAAAGACATTTGCAAATCAGGCTGTACTTAGATAAAAGCCTCAGCCCATCTGGGATATAATGGAGTGAGATTAACAGTCTCCACTACATCCTCTTCTAACTTCTCGTTAAAATAATAATGACAAATAAAAGAGAAGGCTATTCAATTACACTTGGAAATTATGGATAACATCCAACAATTTTACTATAGGAAAAAAATTTCTACTGTTTGTTACATGGACAAACTTACAGAAAAATCACAATAAGTTGATTAGGTCAATCTAATTAACAGCTTCAGCCAACAAAATATTGTATACACCTGCCTTGAAAACTAAAGTCCAATACCAAAGAGCCTCTCCGTAGAAATTTAGGAGTTGTCTCCTGAGCTTGCTTAGGTCATGTTTTCTCTTAATACCCCAGACACAATTTATACCTCACTGGAAATTCTATTTCTGTGCTTAGTTAGAAAATACAATTTCTGGTACAAAATAAGGCATGTATAGGGGTAAATTAGTGGTTGGGAACCACACACCATGATGTAGACTCTCCATAGAAAGCTTATGTTGATGAAGGAGCTATCAGAATGACAGAGACCTGAATGAAGGGCTTGTTGGAGGGATATACTACATATGGTCAAGAAGAATCATAATTTGTTAAATTTCTTTAAAATAAAAATGCTTGGTATAGTTAGATAACCATGAGATTTAAAGATAGATGAATGGTGTGGATGTGATGGTAAGAACTTTTGCAGCTAATATAAGGGACAGCCACTTGAATATTTGGAAAAAATCATACCTCTTTGAAAGACATTTCCATAAAATAAATAAAAAATTAGATGTATTACATTAAGTTATTGGAAGCTCAAATGTACATTTGAAAATCTTCAGGTTGGTAATTGAATTTTTGATTAAAAATTTTTTTTAATGATATCAAAATTTCTAATCACTGAAGACTAAAGGTAAGCAGAAACTAGACCATAATGCAAGATAGATGACCAAGGAAAAATCGAAGGAGTATAAAAATTTTAGGTATAAAAGATGAGCAAGTATAGCTGCTATGACAACATATTTAAATAGTAGCTACTTTATTATAAAAGCAGTGTTGGAATTGTATTAATATAACACTACTGTCTGATACCTTCAAGATTTATAACACAAATACTGTATAGAAAAAGAACTTAATGGAAAGGTCAACAATAAAAACAGGAAAAGCGGTGTCAGTATTATTAATCAGACAATGTAGAAGAATAAAGTGAGGGAAAGAGAGTCACTATATTTCAATAAAAGTATAATAAAGCAATTTTAATTTCTACTGTGTCACCCTCAAAAATATATGTTAAAATCCTATTATGTTTTGAGACAATATCAGGAATCTAGTTGTGGAAGATTTCCATTCCTGTTGTCTGGTACAGATCAATAGGACATAACACTGTTTTGGATAAAATAAATAGAGCTTAGAAAACACACCTCTTCTTATAAAATACAGTGATGATTCTGAGTTTCATTAATTTAGTTTTAATTGGATAAAATCTTCACTTTGGGAACTTATTTGATTTTAATTTAGAAGATGAAAAAACTTACACATAAACTGGTGACATTAACATTTTTAAGCATACATAATCAAGTATTTTCTGAGTGCACTCAGAAGGTAAGTTGAGCAGGGAGGCATGAGACACTTAATCCATGCAACTGACAGGAATACTTTCCTTCAAATATTAAAGGCATTTAACTGAGGATTTTTTGTCCTGCTTATCTTGAATCATCTTTCCATGTTACAGGATATCCTCTGTTTTTGTCTTATTTGGGAAAAACTAAAGATATTGCTAAAGGCTCTTTTCCCATATAGGTTATTACAGAGTATTGAGTAGAGTTCCCTGTGCTATACAGTATGTCCTTGTTGGTTGTCTATTTTATGTATAGTAGTGTGTATATGTTAATCCCAGCCTCCTAATTTATCCCTCCCCCCACCTGAGAATCTGAAAAAGAATAGATATATGTATAACTAAATCACTTTGCTGTACACCTGAGACTAACACAACATTGTAAATCAACTATACTCTAGCACAAAATAAAAATTTTAAAAAGATATTGCTAAAGGTGACTGGGAAAGATTTATAATTTTATTGGGAAATAAATAATTTATATCTTTTGACATTTCACTTTAGAAGATGATGCTATTAGTACCCCTACCCTTTCTTTTACTTCTCCAGTTTCACTGGGCATATGTACTTTCATTTTAATATTCCTAAGATTGAATTTTATGTTATAAACCACAATGAAGTTTTTTTTTTGAGTGTGTGGTTCATCTATGGATTTATTCTAGACTTTCTAAAAAATATATTGAACAGTAATTCCATTATAGTGCCTGTGAAAATACTATTCACTGCATAGCCAAGAACTGAACTCATCCTACATTTATACATTTTTTGGTATTTCCTATTCATCTTATAATTGATAATGTCTTTTCACTCATGTTCAATTTTTCTCTTGTTTGCCTTTATCACATTCTCATTGTCCTTTCCCTATTCTGCACCAAATCCCACCTTCTATTGAGTCCCATTTGCCCAGAGACCTCCTTCCAAGAGCCCTCAGCAATCCTGCCCCTAATGCAGATGCTGTTCTTTAAAACTTCTAATTCTAAACAGCTGTCACTTTGACATTCCTTCTGTGCTTTCCTAGGTAGATTTCTTCCTTTATTTCATGTTTCTTAATTCTTAGATTACTCATTGGTTTCATTCACACTTTCTTAACTAACTTCATAAAGAAAGGTGGGTGAGAGATAAATTTTCTAAGTTCTTATATATCTGAAACTACTTTTATTCTACAATGGCACTTGATTAATAATTAGGTAGAGTATGGAGTGCATGATGAAAACTGTTTACCTAAAAAACTTGGAGGGCATTGCTGCATTGTCTTCTTGGATCTAGTGTGACTGATGGAAAGTGTATCAGTTTGGTTATTGTTTCTTTAGGGATGACAATTTTCTCCCTGTGAACATTTTTAGGGTCTTTCTTTATCTTTGATGTTATGAAATACATCCTATATTCCTAATATTCCTAGAGTTAGGTCTTCCTTTATTCATTTGGAGCGGCCTTTTAAATCTGGAGACTCTGAGAAAATGTCAGTTATTTGTCCTTTAATAATTTTCCTGGCATTTTCTCTTTTCTCTATTAGACAGATGTTCTAGATTGATGCTCTTTTATTTTTCCTCTTTTCTTTCCCATTTCTTTGTGTTTTTTGTTTTATATTATGGATGATTTTCTCAACATTATCTCCTAAAACTTCTATTTATTTTTCTTTACCAGTCATGTTTTAAAATTTCAAGAGTTTTCCCTTGTTCTCTGATCTTTTTTCATAAATTCCTGATTTTAAAGATAAACTAACTGAAAACACTAGTAAGAGACATTTTATAACTCTCTCCACCACCCTAATTCATCATTATTCTCTGGTACTTTTTTTTCCTGTTTACCTTGGTCTTTATCGATATTCAAGATTTCCTCAAAAGATGTTTGTTCGTATTTAAACATGAGGAAATGGAAGGCCATTTGAGATCTCAGGGTACTTGTGCTAGGCTTCTGAAATGATTGGCCATTATTGGGGTGACAGAGATAATACACGTTAGGACTCCTAAATGTTGGATGCAGAGGGTTTAATCTGAATCTCCAACTTGACGTTAGCATCATAATTCACTTCCATCGTCCGTCCGTTTTATCTTGTGTTCCTCAGTTCCAAGTTTCCCTGAGGTACTTCCAAGCAAATAACTTTCTCTTCAGCCATGTACGCCTCTATACGCATTCTAGGTTGTATTTGCTCTGCCGTGTTGCATCATTTACTGCATTGTTTTATTACTTATTGAAATCTCTCATTCTTAGATAACCCATCTTCTATTTATTACTTGTTGTATGACTATAAGTTTTCTGTTCTTTTACAATAAATGTGATGTTACCCTTAGGATGGAGAGAAGTTGACATGTGATCAGTCTACCATCTTTAAAAAGCTCTATTTGGTTCTTACTTAACTTTGTAAGTGCTCATAGACACAAAAAGTACCAAAAGGGATGCTTTATAGAATTGACAGAGGAGAAAATGCACATACTTAAAATGTACACTTTGATAAATTTTGACATATGCATATGCTTGTGAAACAAACACAATAAAAATAATGAACATAGCCATCACCGCCCCAAAGTTTCCTCACGCCCATGTAGTCCTTTTCTCTCACCCTGCCCCCTCCTTAACCACCACCACCAACTTCTGTCTGGTTCTCTGCCATATAGATTCGTTTGCATTTCCTATAATTTTATGTAAGTGGAATCATATTCAACCATTTTGTCTGGCTTCTTTCACTCAGCATAATTACTTTGAGATTCATCCATGTGGCTTAATATGTCAAAAGTTCATCATTTTTATTACTGTGTAATATTGCATTGTATGGTTAGACTACAACTTGTTTACTCATTCACCTGTTGATGGACATTTGGGTTGTTTCAAGTTTTTGGCTATTAATAATAAAGTTTCAGGGCTTCCCTGATGGCGCAGTGGCTGAGAGTCTGCCTGCTAATGCAGGGGACACGGGTTCGAGCCCTGGTCTGGGAGGATCCCACATGCCGCGGAGCAACTAGGCCCGTGAGCCACAACTACTGAGCCTGCGCATCTGGAGCTTGTGCTCTGCAACAAGAGAGGCCATGACAGCGAGAGGCCCGTGCACCGCGATGAAGAGTGGCCCCCGCTCGCCGCAACTAGAGAAAGCCCTCGCACAGCAACGAAGACACAATGCAGCCAAAAATAAATAAATAAATAATTAAAAATAATAATAATAATAATAAAGTTTCTATGAACATTTGTATATAAGTCTTTGTATAGACATGCTTTTATTTCTTTTGAGTAGTTTCCTAATAGTGGAATGGCTGGATCACATGGTGGGTGTGAGATGGTCTCAGCCTCGTGTGTCCCTCTGCAGTCATGTTTAGAGGGCCTAGGCTTCTGAAGCTTTGGAAATAGGAGCTGATCCAATTGAATTTTTTTATACCAGCAAAAAGATTTATGAAAGATGATTTTTAAGACCTACCATTTAAATTACCATTTTTTAATAGCAACAAACACTGAAGTACTGCTATGGACTGAATTGTTTCCCACCAAAATTCATATGTAAAAGTCTAAACTCCCATTGTGAGTATATTTGGAGATAGGGCCTTTATGGAGGTAACTAAGGTTAAATGAGATCATAAGGGTGGAGCCCTGATCCAACAATAGTGATGGCCTTATAAAAATAACCAAAGAGCTCTCTCTCTCTTCACCATGTAAGGACACAGTGAGAATGCAGCTGTCTGCAAGCTAGGAAGAGAGCACTGAAATCAAATCAGCTGGCACCTTGATCTTGGCTTTCCCATCCTTCAGAACTCAGAAAATAAATTTGTTGTTTAAGTCACCCAGTCTATGGTATTTTGTTATGGCAGATGGAGCAAACTAATACAAGTAACTAGAAATAAGTCTCATAAGATGAGAGATGAGAGATGCATTGTCTTTGTTTAGAAAATTATACAACTTCATTGAAAGACATTGAACAGATTTAATTAAATAAATTATTTCAAAGGCAGTATTATAAGAAAGTCAATTGTCTTTGAATAAATCTATGAATTCAGTTTAATTCTAATTAAAATCAAGACAGAGTCACAAACTTGTAATCAAAAGCAAAGTTTTAATAATGATGAAGACAATTAAAAAAGAACAAGGTGAGGGACCTCCTTTACCAGGTTCCAAGGCTCATTATTAGGCTTTGATAATCAAGAGTATTCTACTGCTGGAGAGCTGGAAATAGATGAAAGGAAAAGGTTCAGACTCAGATCTGTCCACGTTGATGAAAACTTTATATCTGACCAAGGTGGTATTGTAGATTAGTGGAGAAAGGATGAACATAAAATAAATGGTGCTAGGAAAATGAATTATACATATAATATAAAAAATGGATATCTACCTCACACTACACACAAAAGAAAATCCATTAGGTTTTAGGTCATTTGAGATACCTAAATAGAAAGAACAAAAATTAAACTTTCTAAAGAAAATATGGATGTTTGTTTTTTGACCTCAGGACTGAGAAGAATGTCCTAAATCAGAGCTCCAACATACAAACCACAAAAGAAATATTGTTAAATTCAGTATCACTCAATTTTAAACTTCTGTTCCACAAAAGATACAGTAGAATCGTGATATAGAAGTCACAAATTTAGAGATATTTGCAGTAAATGTAGTCAACAAAAGGTGTATATCACACAGAACTACAAATCAAGAAGGAAACTTGGTAGAAAAGTGGGCAGAATATATGAACAATCATTTCACAGAAAAGAAAGCACAACTGATTGATGAATTATGAAGAGATGCTCATATTCGGATAAGTAAAAGTGAAGATCATGCTCACATTCAAGTAAGCAAGACTAAAGACCATAATGAGATTTGATTTTATGCCTTACTATACTGGTGATAAGTAAACACTTACATACACACAGAACAACCATCACAGCTACTAATTACATTAAATATTTAGAGAAGACCTGTTGGTAAGAGTGTAAATTAGGACAACCACTTTGGAAAATATAAATTGACATTGCCTAGTAAATTTGGGCACATCTTTTATTAACAGTCACACTCCTAGATACAGAAACCCTTACAGATGTTCATGAGGAAACTAAACAGGAATGTGTATAGTAGAATTGTTTGCACTAGCAAAACATGATAAGCAAACCAAATACTTACCAATAAGAGAGTGGACAAATAAAAGTGTGGTGCATTAATATAATTTGATATTATAGTGCTAGGAAACATTGACATAACACTATGTGAGCATATCTCATAATGTTTAAACAAAAAAATGTTAGAGAAGACTTTTTAAGGTATAATCTTATTTTTTACATTATGTATATAAAGATTAAAACATGTAAACCTAAAAAATGAATTGAGGAAACATTCAAATGTAATAAAATTATAAAGAAGGAAATGTCTAACATAAAATTCAGGATAATACATCACTGAGTGTGGGAGGGAAATGACTGGTGGGCAACACATGAAGAAATTCAGTTAAATAGGTGAAATTCTATTTATTAAGCTGGGTAATGGATAAATATCTATATTTTCATTATAGTTATATGTGTAGAATATAGTCTTTGAGGTATTTCCTGCATACTTTATAAATGTGATATATACTTTTAAAATTATATCACAAAATAAATTATACTTCTTTTTCTTATTTACCAAATTTCTGTGGTATATTTTGACTCCCCCTTTTGAAAGATAAAGAATTTTGTGTAATTGTAATGACATTCCCTGCCATTACTTCTCCCTCTCTGACCCCTGTTTTTTATTAATTATCTTTATATTGTCAAGGATTATGGCAATGACATTTTCTGTATAATTATAATGAGGTCTACTGAGCTTTCTCTAAAGATTGTGTCTGAATATTTAACTGCAATAAAACTACATTTACATTTTTATGATTATAAGAATATTATCTAAAACAGAACAATGTAATGTGGTTGTAAATTTGTCACCTACTGCCTGCAGGTGAATTTTGAAGTGTCGTATTCTCATGGATTATCTTTAAATTCCTTTTGAATTCATTTAGAATCATCAACGATTCTGAAACTTAATGAATATCAGTTACCTTGGGAAATTTGAAAAATACTGATACTTAAGTCTCACTTGTAGACATCGGATTTTTCTTTTTTTTTGCAAGGGTTGAAGGTAGATAGTTTCAGCACAGGTATTTAAAATCTTCCAACTGATTCAAATTTGGCCTATATTATGATTTATATGCTACTATTTCTTGTATCCCATTTTTTCTCTTTTTAAAATATTTGTATCTTCAAAATTTGACTGAACTTTCTTCAAGTACATTTTTAAAATAATTTTTTAGTAAGTTTCTGAGTCATTGCCTATTTGAAAATGTCTTAGTTATTACTCTAATATCTGATTGACAGCTGAGTATAGATTTCTAAGACCAAAACATATTCAAAAAATTATATTTCAACAGTTAGTAATGCTGATGAGAAGTCTGATGTCAGTCTGCTGTTTAAATTTATGTAGATTAGATTACTTTTGTAGATATTAAAAAAGCTTTTAATACTTTTTTAGAGCTCTTGTTATTTTTATTAATTATGATTTAACACAACTGGCAAACTACAAAATCTAGATCAGCATGTCTAAAGTTAGGTTACCCTCTCCCACTGATTTTATCTTTTTATTATTATTTAATATTTATTTTTTATTGGATTATCATTGTTTAACGATTAATGGTTTGTTTTTCTTCTTGGAGTTCTGAAGTTTCTATGGTATGTGTCTTTCTATGGGTCTTTTTCTTAGCACTGGGCAGCCTCTTTCAGTATAAATATTATCTTTTTTCTTCCAGTTTTATTGAGATATAATTGACATATAGCACTGTCCAGGTTTAAAGTGTACTGCATAATGATTTGACTTTCATACATCATGAAATTATTACCACAATACATTCAATGAACATCCATCTCAAATAGATAGAAAATTAAAGAAAAATTTTTTCCTGTGATGAGAGCTCGTAGGATATATTCTTTTAACAATTTTCATACATATACATCAGTGTTAATTATATTAATCACGTTTTATATTACATCTCTAGTACTTATTTATCTAACAACTTAAAGTTTGTACCTTTTGACCATCTTCATTCAATTATCTTTTATTAGCTCTGGGAAATACCCTCTTATTTTTCTCTTCTGTTCTCTGTTTCTGAAACTCATTTATAGCATGTCCAATAGAAATATAATGCAAGCCATGTGTGTCATTTCAAGTTTTCTAGTAGGTATATTAAGAAAAAAAGAAAACTAAAAGGAAACAAGCAGAGAGAGTTTAAATGATACTAAAATTAAAACATTTTGGTTAAAAAAATTTTTTTTAGTGTTAAGCCTTTGAAATCTTCTGTGTATTTTATGCTTATGACATTTCCATTTAGACTAGCCACATTTAAAGCATTCAGCAGCATCTGTGGCTAGTGTATTGGGCAGTTGTCATTCTATTAAGCAGATGGCCAACTTGGAGTTCTTCTCTTTGTCTCTTACTTTTTTGGGATATGTTCCATTTCTTTTAGCTCTATAATCTGGAAGATTACAAATTTAAACTTTCAAATTACCATCTTGGACTTTAGTATTATCCATTTTATTGTTTAGTTTATTCACTGATCTTTCTTCCTTCTTCCCTTCCCTTCCACTTCCCTCTCTTCACCTCCCCTTTCTTTCTCTCCCTTTCCCTACACTTCCCTTCCCTTCTCTGACTTCCCCTCTTCTGCTCTGCCCTCCCCTCCCCTAGTTTCCCTTCCCTTCTCTCCCCTAGCCCTTTCTATATCATACATTCATTTGCCAAGAGTTATGTCATACCATCTTATTTACTTCTGCATGCAGTATTGCCTTAAATTTACCTGAGCATAATAAATTATATTTTTTAAAAGAATTTTTACAATTTCCATATATGTTCTAAATTATCGATTTCATTTGGTATCAGTTTTGCTTAGTTTCTTGCTTATTTTTCATATAGGTAGTTCCTCTGAAATATCCAATGAACCTCTGCTTTAAATTCTTATTTATGAATGAAGGATCTGATTGATCAGTACAGGTGATGGGTATGTTGCCTGGAGGGATGACCATGTGCTCCATATAAATACCATGATGACAGGCAGACTTCCCTAAGGCTGCACGGGAGATTAAAAAGGTATAGTTTTCAAGCAGTGAAAATTTTAATCTAGAGTCTCTGTGTGTGTGAGAGAGTTTGTGTAAGCTCTTGAACTGTTAAATTCCCCGGGGATGGGGAATATGTCATTTTTATTCTTTTTTTAAAGTTATTTTTATTGGAGTATAGTTGCTCTACAATGTTGTCTTAGTTTCTGCTGTACAGCAAAGTGAATCAGCTATATGTATACATATATCCCCTCTTTTTTCGATACACTACTCATATTTTCACATGGTGCCTGAATTGTAGTAGGAATTCGTTTGAATTAATAAGTGATTCTTTTTATTCTTCTTTGTTGCTTTTTTCTATTTTTTGTTACCTGATCTTTGTTTACTATGTTATTTTTTATTTGGAAATATTGCTAGATTTGGAAATCTAGCAATACTGGTGTAACTTAAGAAAGTGATGGGTTTGAAGCTATATGTCAGATAGAAATGTGCTTCTGTAAACATGTATATGTACACATGCTTAATGTCTAATATAAAAGTGAATGTATTGACTTCACAGCACATAATAAAGTTCGTTCATTTATATTACCTCCTCTCCTCTTTTAACACTTCCTCTAGGGATGTCTGTGACCTTAGTCCTAGTCCATTAGCAACAGTAAATAGGTAAATTTCTTTCAGAATTTATAAAATATCCATCTATTTGTCCTCATTAGGTATATTGTTATTGACCTTTTTATACATTTGTACAGACTTAATGTTCTATGTTAGGCTTTTCTTTCCATAATTTAACCACTTAACCAATTAGAATTTTTTTTATTCTACCTTAGCTTTTGGTTCCCAGGATTTTCCATCTTCAAGTGGGCATGAAATGAAGGAAGCATTACTGCTATATTTCCTGATTTTTTTTTTTTTTTGGTTTGCTTAGGAAAATATCTTCCAGTTTATGAAAATGTGTTTCAAACTTAGATGCAAGTAGAATTTTTGAGTTACATCTCTTTGTTCCCGACACATTGTAGATCAACATCCTGGCACCTAACATTGCCTAGGAGAAGAGTCAGAGGTCAGCTTTACTTATTCAGTTTTCTTTCTGAATGACATGTGGACTTTGCCTGGATAATTAGGAAATTTATTTATTATTTTTGGATTTCTGTAAATTCACTGGGATATCCTTTGGTGCACATTGCTTTCAATCATCTTTCCTTTGAATCTGACTTTTCAGGTCTTCTTTATTTCAGGACATTTTTATTATACTATATATTTGAAAAAAATTTTTTTTACTCTATGTGTTCCAGTTTGCTTTCCCAAGAGCAATTACTCAAAAATTGAATCCATTGCCTTTTCTTCTTATTGTTGTTTTCTGTCTAATCATTGTGATCTCTTTATCTTTTTACTCTGAATTTTATGTGATTATTTTTTCCCCAAGATTTACTTTCCTACAGCTGAACAAACTTACTCTACTGTAATTCAATTCCTTTCTGCTTCTAATGATATGTCAAGTAGTTTAAAGTTTTTAATTTCCTCTTCAGTTTCTTTGGTAAGCTTGTCAGCTACCTTTCCATTGTATTCTATTTTTGAAACTTTGTTGATATCCTGCATTATTTTTGGTCTCTTTCATCACTTAATTCATGGACTCCACATTATCTCTAAATTCCTTAAGCATACACAAAAATTTTGCCTCACATTTCCTTCTGTTTCCTTTGGATGCATTTTCCAAAGAATTTTTCATCTATACTGCACTTGTGATTTCCATTATTTTATTCTTTGTCTTTTTTTGCTTTTTATTCCATATAAATGAATGCAGTTCATTCCCAGCCTTCTATTTGTCGTGTCCCCCCCCTCCCCCCCACCATTGCAAAAGATACATTTCCTGACTTTCCTTTTTGTTAATGTTACCATGGTTGAATTGTCCCCTCAATCCTTGGCCAGGAGAACTATATGCTGATACTTAGTATCTTTGATTTTGTCATTTAACCATTGATGGCAGTGGGAAGGAGTGGGCTTAGATAGTGTATCATCAGCAGCCATAGGTTAACTCTTATCTCTGAGTATATTTTCTCTGTCCAGAGTATGAATTACCTTGGTTGGGGGAATTGAGGAATTAATTACACTAGTATTTTGACACAATGAAAATGATTGATGAATTATTACATACAAATATTTCTATTAAGATTTGCCAAGTTCAGATCAAGTACATCCTCTCACATGAAACTTTTCCCACTACCCTCCTTCCCAGTGGTCTCTGTCGCTTTGATATTCCTATCAAGCTTCCTGTTAGCAAGTGATGCCATGTTAAGTATGTACTGCCATGTAGTGCTCATTGTGGTTTCTCCTGGATCAGTCGTGACGCTCTAACTTTATGTAGGTTCTCTGATGACAAGAATGGTGCCTTTTACTTTTGTTTCATCCATGACTCCCAACATATTTTAAGGTACATGGTAAGTACAAAAGTAACACTTCTTGATTGGTTATTGACTAAACTATTATCTTTTGGAAAGATAAGTTTGGATTACCTTTTGATTCAAGTAATTATGTTGGAAGCATGTTTAAAGCATCTACAATGTCCCAGACAGTTACTGGGTACCATCAAACACATTGCATAATTTTTATCCCTTGATAATCCTGTAAGTGTTATTAACACTGTATTACAGATGAAAACACTATGGCCTACTGATAGATTAACTCCCCAAGTTCTCACAGATAATAAAAGAATTAATAATTAAATGCCACTTTCTAACATGACAGCTTATGTTTCCTTCCTGAAGGTATTCAGTGGCATTCCTTGTAGAATTCAATTATTCCTTATAGAAATAAGATATTCTCTCCATGATTTGAAAGATACTTCCTCAGAGTTTAGACAGTACCCATATTTTAGAATATCGTATTTTGAAATTTTTGTTTTGCTATAATTAAGCTGAAAGAAGTTTCATAATCTTCTACCCACTCAACCCTGACATTCCTAAGGTATGGAACTCATCATCATTATCCAAAGTGACTGCTTGAGCTACAGCCATCACTTATGTGTTACAAGTGGCACAGTGAAGGAAGAGAAAAGGGACATTTCATTGAAATCATTTGGCTACTCCTAGTTGTTGTTTAAATGCTAATTTCTTCAGTGGCCTAGGGTGACTTCAAATAATGAGGAAACAGATGGCAATTAGGGTTTGGCAGAAATTCTTGTAAAACTCATTGCAGCCTCGGAGGACTGGAGATGAATAACATGACCAGAAGCTAAAAGGAACTATAGCAAGCACTATCCCATGGATTCAGAGGACATGAAAAGAAAGGAAAAATGATTGACAGTGTTTTATGCCAGAAATGCATCTTTGAAGAGATTATGATCCAAGGACCTTGGGTAACAGGGTTTCCCTTTCCAGAAATACATTCCCTTTACGAAATGAGGGACACCTGAACTTCATGAGCATCTTTTTTTTTTTTTTTTTTTTTTTGCGGTATGCGGACCTCTCACTGTTGTGACCTCTCCCGTCGCGGAGCGCAGGCTCAGGGCCATGGCTCATGGGCTCAGCCGCTCCGCGGCATGTGGGATCTTCCCAGACTGGGGCAAGAACCCGTGTCCCCTGCATCGGCAGGCGGACTCTCAACCACTGCGCCACCAGTGAAGCCCCATGTTCATCTTTTAATTTATTTATTTATTAATTCAACAACTATTTCGATAGCTTTACTGAAATATAATTCACCTACCATGATATTCATCTATTTAAAGTGTAGAAGTCAGTGGGTTCCAGTATATTTACAGAGTTATGACATTATCACCACAATCTAATTTTTTAATATTCCCATTAATATGAAAAGAAACCCTGTTCCCATTGATAGTCACTCCCATTTCTCACTCTTTCTTCTTTCTCCCCTGCTACAATCACAGGCAGCCACTAATCTTTGTGTCTCTATAGATTTGTCTGTTATAGATATTTGATAAAAATGAAATTATATGAAATGTGGTCATTTGTGACTGGATTCTTTCATTTAAAACATACTGATTTCATCTCTATTGTAGCAAGTATCAGTAATTGAATCAATAACTATTTTTGAGTGTGAATTGTATAATGGGTTCAGTAAGACATGAGGGATATAACTAGAGCAGGGGAGACATGGTGCCTGTCCTTCTAGAGCTTTTAGCTTAATGGGTGAAGGCTTGAAAAGATCATAAAACAAATAGCTATATAATTAAAATTGTGATAAAGCTAGTAGGGATATCACAACGATGTCAAAGTAACCTGAAATGTCAAGAAAGGAGTTTTGGTGAAAGTCATACTTAAATTGAGGACTCAGCTATGAGGAAGAATTGGCCAAAGAAAGAGGCATCAACATGTGATTATTGAACTCCTGCTATATACCAGGCTAAATAAAAGGTCAGGAACCAGAGGGATAAAGACATGCTTATTGTCTTGAAGCAGCTTATGACATAGTGAGTCATCACAATAGATAGATACACAATGCCAATATAGTGATAAATCCTGTAAGAGTGGTAAACTCACTGACAATTAGGAACTTAGGGGAGAGGCATCTGGCATGGTCAGGGGACTGAGGCTTAAATAAATCTTCCTGTGAAAGTTGATGTATCAGCTGAGTTCTAACAGAGAAAAGGACCCATCCACCTGAAGAATGACCAGAAGGCTGCTTCAAGCAAAAAGAGCAAAATCGGCAGAGGCTTGAGATGACAAGAGAGCGGGCTGCTTTCAGGAAGTGCATTCTATAACAGAGCTTTGTGAAAGTGTCCTGATTAATTCAGGAATCTCTAACGGGCTCTAATCTTTTACCTATTTTCTAACACCATATAGCTTTGGATTGTCTCCAGTCATGAGAGTGTAGCTCCATGTTTTGCGTGTGGTCCTTTTAAAGACAAAGCATTTTAATGAAAACCACAATATTCTAAGAATGTAACTACCTCATCACATGAGATTGATCTGCACTGTTGTGTGTTAAAATGAAGCATTGTGTGTAGCACTTAGTCCATATCCGGGAGATTACTCTGTAGATCCATAGTTAGTTAGGCTTATTGAGTTTGGCTCACATTATTAACATTATTATGGAACTAATAATGGATGTATGTTTCATTTTCCATTAGCAGAGCATTCTAGTTATAATACTCAAGCAATAACTCAAGAGATATTTTCAATAAAATATCCCCTTTATAGTCACTAGTGGAAAAATAAAACACTCACTCCTCTGGCATAAAAATTTGTTTACTAAAGTGAATTTAACTTGGTGACTTAAAGGGATATTTCATTGAGTCATGCCAGCTAGATCTTTGAAGAAAAGGTTAGAGGAGAAGGGAACTCAAGGTTGGGACCAGGAAGTATTGATGAAAAACTCAGCTTCCAATCACTGTTAGTATCACAAAAAGGATCTAACACATTAGCTGAATAAGAAAACTCATGAATCTCAGATTCATATCAGGATTTTCTCTAGCTTGCGCTTGGATCCTAACTCTACTTCTGTGCTCTATTTCTAGAGTATAATATGGAGAGGGACTAATGGAGCAGGTTTGGAAGACAACTATGAATGGTCAGTAGGGTGAATCTTCCTCATGGAAAACATGTTTTTGCCTTTATGGTTCACAGTATGTTGGCAGGAGATGGGGAGCTATAGCTGCTACTGCTTATTTGGGTGAGTTAAGATCTCTGAAAAAAGCTTTTCCCTCCAACATACCTGCTGTATGATTAGGACATCCTCATATTTCACCTGAAATTTTGATGAAATACATAGATCTCTGGCTGTAATGGAGGGAGTAGTCCTCCAGGCCACTAGGGGAAACTTTATCTCTGCTCTTATTCTAGCTGTCAACTTATACTCCTCAAATAGTTTTCTACCATTTTTTGTTGCTGTTGGTGGCAGTCTATTTGTTTTTTTTTTACTGTGTGCCTCAGAGAGCCTCAGAATAATGAATAGTGATTAGCATCAGGGATTACTAAAATATATCTTCATGGATATAAATACATGATCTTATAGGATTTATTTATCCAATAAATATTTGTTGAGCATCTCCTGTGGAGCAGGCTCTGTTTTCAGTTCAGGCAATTGGTAATGAACAAGAAACACAAGATTCCTACCTTCATGGAACTTATATCCTAGCATTTCATCACAATCTATATAGGTCACAGGATCAAGAAGAGGGATCTTGTCAAGGTGGGGCTCCTTTATGTCCTTAGATTCTTTTCTGTTTTATATTTAGTGTTCGGATTATGCAGAGATTAGAACAGTTGCATTTACGTGGCAAGAGCTGAAGAAAATGTCTGTTCTTAGAAGCCATGAAAGGAACTTGACAAGGAGACATAACTAAAGAGTAAAGCTATTCCTTGCAGGAAGGCTAATCTAACTTCAGTTTACTTTACATTTATGCCTTTTCTTAATTTTATTATTCTTTAGCTTTTGTTTTTGAAGTCCCATTTTAAACTATTTTCTTCTAGAGTTTTTATTAACTCGTTGACCATCCATCATTAAGTAGCTCAGTTGTTCTCCATTCCTTGTCTCTAGGGATAGATAAAACAACTCAAAATAAAAAAGGATTTTCTCTATAAGCTGTATTTCAAAAGCTTAGGTCCTGAGGAAAAATAAAATCACACACAACAAAGGTAAGAGAATTGGGAGAGTGGAATGGAAGCAATTGGAGCCGAATCATCAATTTCTCCAGACTGGTAGTTCTGCTGGATAAACCCTGGGATGAGGAAAGAACTCCCTGATGGGTCTGTGGGATCTGAGAATGAGACTTGAGCCAATTTGCTGGAGTGTAGAACTCCTTGAGATGTCAAGACCCTAGAGAAGAAATGCATCTGAGCAGAGGTAGTCTTAGATAATCTCACAGTTTCCTAAACCCTAGCATGTTGTCAAAGCAGCAGAATAGAATGGTTGCTTTACACTTAATATGGTGGAGGCATAGCAGAAAGAGCTGCCAGATCCGAAGGCGTCATGTGCATAGAATCACGTGTCATCTCTGTAGCAGCCTGTGTGGTCAGCTGTCCAAGGACCAGGAGCGATGACAAGTGCCCTAGTGGATTCATGTTTGGTCAAATTGTTCTATCAGCTGCTGCTCTCCCAACTCCCTGATACACACACATATGCTGGTATATCTGATATCTACATGCTCCCTGTGGCAGAGACACAACTCTAGATGGATAAAGATCCTTAAACAAAAGGAAGGAAGCCAGGGAGGGAGGCAGGAAAAAATGAAAGGAGGGAGCAGGGAAGGAAGGAATATAGTTTGTGGCCTGAGATTCCTTCTTGCTGTATTTGCTCTAATTTTTCAGCCCTATCTCCCTGAAGCTGGAGCCCATAATGGGGAGGGTCTTGGGGACCAGCTCGAACCAGAGTGTTCTAGGTGCTTCTCCCCAGGCCAGTAGTAGAAAGAGATATTCAGGAGAGAGTGATCTGTGGGGAAAGTATGATGATCCTGGTTTAGGTCACTTTTCCTAAGTTTGTTGAATCTGGCTTTTAATCAAAATGGTAGTGATTTCTTTTATATAAGGTGTCACTTTCTCGTAATTGTAATTCTATAGGTTTTGGATATTTGTTGCTGCACCCTGCTCTGCTTTATTTTCTCTAGAGTCATCCTTGGTCTCTTCCTCCTGAAAGAAAAGCATGAAAAAAAATCACAAAGTGAATTTAAACTGCTTTCTGTCTATATTCCATTTTTGTATATTTCACCACTTAATATTAACATATCCTTATATATTATAAAACAAATAATTTGAGCTTCAGGGGGAAGAGCTCAAGTAATCTTCGAATTGTTACTTCCTACTTTCCTCTAACTTCCCAATTCAGCATCTTAAATTAGATTTCCTTTATTTATAAATAAGACTTTTTTAACATATTTATTAGAGTATAATTGCTTTACAATGG
>NW_020172456.1:7278036-7287429 GCF_003031525.2 Neophocaena asiaeorientalis asiaeorientalis | reverse complement strand
CGAATAAACAAATCCACCAATGATAACAAGCACTAAAAACTCAACTAAGATAAACATAAAATCAAAACAAATCAGACGCAGAAGGCAAACCCCAAGTCTACAGTTGCTCCCAAAGTCCACCACCTCAGTTTTGGGAACATTCGTTGTCTATTCAGTTATGCCACAGATGCAGGTTTATCGAGTTGATTGCGGGAATTTAATCTGCTGCTCCTAAGGCTACGTGGAGAAAATTCCCTTTCTCTTCTTTGTTTGCACAGTTCCTGGGGTTCAGCTTTGGTTTTGGCTCCACCTCTGCGTGTAGGCCACCCTCAGGTGTCTGTTCCGTGCCCAGACAAGAGGGGGTTAAAGCAGCTGATTAGGGCTCTCTTGCTCACTCAGGCCTGGGAGAGGGAGGGGTACAGTAGTCATAATTGGAATGCAGGGCAAGCCTGTGTTGGCAGAGGCCAGCATGACATTGCAACAGTCTGAGGTGTGCTGTGTGTTCTTCCAGGGACCCTGGTAGTGGCGGGCGGAACAGGCTCTGCGGGTGGGGGTATGGGTAGTGCCCTACGCTTGCACACAGGCTTCTTGGTGGCAGAGGCAGCAGCGTTAGCATTTCATGCCTGTCTCTGGGGTCCAAGATGATAGCCGTGGCTCATGCCTATCTCTGGAGCTCACTTAGGTGGTGCTCTGCCATCTGTGGGCACATGGAGCAGGAAGCCCCTCTCCTCGTGCACCCCAAAACAATGGTCTCTTGCCTCTCCAGCAGGTCCAGACTTTTTCCCGGACTCCCTCCCGGCTAGCTGTGGTGCACTAGCCCCCTTTAGGCTGTCTTCACACAGCCAACCCCAGTTGTCTCCCTGGGGTCTGACCTCTGAAGCCCGAGCCTCAGCTCCCAGCCCGCACCAGCCCTGGTGGGTGAGCAGACAAGCCTCTCGGGCTGGTGAGTGCTGGTCGGCACCGATCCTCTGTGCGGGAATCTCTCCACTTTGCCCTCTGCACCCCTGTTGCTGCGCTCTCCTCAGTGGCTCCAAAGCTTCCCCCTGCCACCCCCATCTCCACCAGTGAAGGGGCTTCCTAGTGTATGGAAACTTTTCCTCCTTCACAGCTCCCTCCCAGAGGTGCAAGTCCCATCCCTATTCTTTTGTCTCTGTTTTGTCTTTTTTCTTTTGCCCTACCCAGGTACGTGGGGATTTTCTTGCCTTTTGGGAAGTCTGAGGTCTTCTGTCAGCATTCAGCAGGTGATCTGTAGGAGTTGTTCCACATGTAGATGTATTTTCGATGTATTTGTGGGGAGGAAGGTGATCTCCACATCTTACTCCTCTGCCGTCTTGAAGGTCTCCCCTTCCATATGTGTTCTAATGGACATGCAAACTATCACAGTTTAGGAAGATTTCAAGGAGGGTATAAATTTCAGTCTGGTTGAACAGCAAAGGATGGGACCTTGGCAGAAGAGATTGACAAGAGTATTCTTGTAGCAGAAAGAGCTTGGGAAAATATGCAGAGCTAGGTGTTGCCTATTTTGTTTTGTGAAGACAGTAGATTCCTATGATTAGAGCAGTGGTAGAAGTGGAAGTATTGCAGGTGGTACTTGATAAATATCCAAACCGACTTGGAGAGTAGTTGTAAAGGTCTTGCCAATGGAGTCATTCTGTATTTTCTATGCAATGCAGCATCCATTAGAGGAGTGTGAAGAGGAGATTGTTGTGGAAAATCTACAGGGCATCATTTAGATATAAGCTATGAAATATTTTCCTTGAAACTATTAAAGAATTCTAGATTCTTAGCACTGAAAGGGACATTAGCGATTATCTGTTGAGGTGGTTTTCAAATATTGTGTGGAACCCTTCCTACAAATGACGTCTTACACAAATGCCTCGTCTAGAAAACAGCTAGAAGGGCAGTCCTGGTGGAAACATGATGGGAAGAGTTTTGCATGTGCTGTTTTCTCCTCCCTTCACCCATATAGCAATCCCCAAGTTACCTGCAGAGGAAGCTCAAAATCATGGCACAACCTGACGTTTTAAAGATCAAGTAACTCAAAGGAAATGGAAACAAATGTTTACAAAAAGACATGTTCAATAGTGTTACCTTATTTATAATAGCTGAAGACTGGTCCCAACCCAAATGTCTATCAACAGAAGAGTAGATAGACAAATTGTGGTGTCTATCTCATACAATGGAGTAGTACTCAGGAGTCAAAGGAGTGCCCTCCTGATACACATAACAGCGTGGATGAATCTCAGAAACATTAAGTGAAAGACGCATGACACAAAAGAGTATGCACTCTCTGAATTCCATATATATGACATCCAAGAACTTGTAAAAGTAACCAGTGGGGTAAGGAATTAGAAAGTGGTTGCCTGGGTCTTCCCTGGCGGTGCAGTGGTTAAGAATTCCCTGGCCAGTGCAGGAGACGTGGGTTCAAGCCCTGATCTGGGAATATCCCACATGCCGCGGAACAGCTAAGCCCGTGTGCCACAACTACTGAAGCCCATGCACCTAGAGCCCATGCTCCCACAAGAGAAGCTACCACAATGAGAAGCCTGGACACCACAGTGAAGAGTAGGCCCCGCTCGCCGCAACCAGAGAAAAGCCCGCACACAGCAACGAAGACCCAATGCAGCCAAAAATAAAATAAAATTAAATTAAATTAAATTAAAAAAATAGAAATACACATTATTTTAAAAAAAGAAAGAAAGAAAGTGGTTGCCTGTGTGACAGGGAGGAGGATGGACTCAAAAGGGGCATAAAGGGACTTTCTGGAGTTTTGGAAGTGTTCTGTATCTTGCTTCGCATGATGGTTACATTTGTGTATTCAGTCATCAAAGCTCATCAAACAAAATGCCAAGGATGTGTGCATTTTACTGTATGTTCGTCGTACCTTAATTAGGAAAAGTTGAGTTATCAAAGGTCCTTAGAGGGAAAGTTGCCTAGTTCCCATAGAAAGACTAGTGGCTGGAGCTTAGGTTTCCTGGATTCCTGGTCCAGTTCTTCTCACCGTATCCCCCTCCCTCAGACTCCTGCATCCTCTTCACCAACACAGTATCAACACTGACTCAGTGCCACCCCCAACCACCCTTCCCCCAGCTCACAAACTTCACCGCTGCTGAGAAGGATTAACCTGACCATACTATAGAATTTCTGACTCAGCTTTTAAAATTTTCCTACAGTGAGACCAGAACTGGCAAACACAGCCACACTTTTCTTAAACCATGCTTCACCTGTATTGCCAACCCACTGACAAACAGTGCTCTATTCCACAGCTATGGGGGGGCTTGTATGACGTAGCCATTTTTTGCTAGATGGCAATGGGGCGGGGGAGAAGACACTGATGGCTTCCATTGAAGACCTGTCTACATTGGTGGACGGCCACCTCTCAAGTCACACCTTGTTTTTGCATATCCAGAGGCTCACCTGCATAGATGTGCAGTTCGGCTCCATGAGTGATCACTAACCAAGCGGCACACACCGCTGTGCTAATTGGTGTGTATGTGAAGAGCATCGTTCGAGGAGAAGGCGGGAGGAGGTGAGAATTCATTACTGCCTTCTCGCTCATGGAAACGTTGGAGATCCCCAGTGGGTTGCTCACTGCTCTTTAGGAGGATGTAGCTTTTTTGCCCTCCTGAGCCTTTGTTCATGGTCTCTGCCTGGAGTGTGCCGGGCTGCGTTTCCCATCCGCAGTATCACACACATTCATGTCAGACTCTCTCACTCTACTGAGAACTTTTATTTATCTTTATCATCTTTGTGTTCCAGAAACCAACAACAGCACTTTAGTCTGGAAAGGTGGACCTTAAGTAAGAGCTATTTTGTCCCCATCACCCCAGGGGATATTTTGCAATGTCTGGAGATGTTTTTGGTTGTCAAAAACTGGGGGCAGGGTGTTATTGACATATACTGGGTAGAGGCCAGGAATGCTTCTAATAATCTTACAGTATACAGGATAGCTCTCCACAACAAAAAAATTACCCAGCTCAAAATGTCAATAGTGCCAAGGTTGAGAAACCCTGATTGAGAATATACTTTATTGTACAGAAGATAACAAATCAACAATATCATGGAATCATCATTTACTCAGAGCTGGGTCAGTGCTTTCCATTATGATGAATCTCTCAGCTTCTGTTACCATTCTTGATTCTCTAGGCATCATGGTCAAACTCTTTGAGACGGGGGTGTGTATGACTGAGTCCGGCAGCTACTTGCTAAACTGGAATAACTCTTAATATCTCTCAATATTGCCTCGACTCAGTTTTGGGTTTCTCATCCATTAATCTGTAGCCAGATAACAGAGGCTTTTATACACATCATGGAGGAGATCTGCTTGCTCTGCTTAGAAGGGATCTGTGGGTGAAAGAATGAACTCAGATTAAATATACTTGCCCAGGGCCACACAGCTAGTGTGTTTTGGCTTCCAAAGTCATCATTTGTCAGTATGCATGTTTCCTTTTTACTTTCTTGGATTTCATTAAAATTCCCACCTCTCCCTAGTAAAATTGGTTTCCCCTTGGCACAGATGCTCTAGGAATCTTGGTCTAGGGCTTAGTCTCTTAAATAAGTACAGAGATACCACCATGTTTGTTAGAAGCTATAGTTTCACCTGTTCAGTTCCCAATCAGGTCAGCACTCAGGGTTCTAGTTTATCTTTTTGTTCAGTCTGTACATGTCATAAGAATCTTTCTTTTATTTAAGGTAAAAATTAAAATGTGGGGAAAAAAATGGAAAGAAATAGAAAACCAAACATTTTCAGTTAGGTTACTCATTGTATGTGGCTAAGGGCAAGACATTTACAAATCTCTCATTTCTAAAATGGTAAATAAGTTTTCCTTCTAGATCTTAAAATTTATGATGATAGGGCTAGTTTTTTTATTATAACATATCCATTTTTCTTTGTTTAACTCTCCAGTATTCAACAGATTAAGGTGTAGGAATTAAGAAAAACTGTGCTAAAGCAGAAAAGGTAAGATTTCATGCAAATGGTAGAAATCATGAAATACAGTTTTACACTTTGAGTGTGGTATTTCTCTAAGAATACTTCCCTTCTCAGATAGTCTGCCTCAGTTTCTGCAGGTTTTAAGTGAGAGGACCAAACACAGAGTACAGTCAAGTGTAACGTGTGCTAATGATGAACACATGACTGGCACTTTGGAAACCTGGTGTGCAAAAAATCACCAAGAATCAGATAAATTAGGAGTCACCTTTTGTTCTTGTGATGAAAAAGTGTTTGTCATGCTGAAGAATCAGTAAGAGACTTCTTTAAAATGACAGACCCAAGTTTGAATTTTAAGCAATGCGATTTTCAAAAATTTGACCTGCACCAAACCTTTCACGAGAACCTTATATAAAGCAAGGGTGCTGTGTCTTTACTGGGAAATAAATATTCTTCAAGGAAATAAATAACCTTGAAAAACATTCAGATGAAAAACATGGAAGTGGAAATGCCCTCTTCTTGACTCCATAATAGATGTCCCCTGTCCTTGATCTGCTCAAGGACCAACTTGATCCCAAGCTGGCCAGGGTTTGATACCTCTGAGTAATGACAGCAATGACCCCACAGTATCAATAAGGAACAGAATATACAGAATCACCGTAGATAGCAGCCACTTAAAACTTCCCCTTAAACTGCTAGCCAAAGCACTAATTAAGACCTGCAATGGAAGCTGGGTGACATGTGCTATATGGTCTCCTGCAGCCAGAGCCTGGGACTGAGTTTTTTCACTCACTGTCTAATAATAATAACAGGCATTTAATCTCTTTGCTGATCCAGTCTCTTTTGCTTTCCTATGTTGTTTATTCCATGAGAGCCTTCAATATGAGTTATAAAAATGTCACTGTGTCTGCAGCTGCATTTTTCATCCTATAAACTCCCAGGGAACTCATCAATTTAACCTGCTTTGTACAGTTTGCAGCAAACCACTGCCGGCAAGATAGGCTTAATGAAACTTTTTTCTTCATAATGAACACATTTCTCCAGAAAGCATAGCAACAAATGAGCCTGGGATTCTAGGTAAAGACTTACTCTATGAAAATCTATATTTAAATTAAGGGCTTTGCAATAGGATCCTTAAATCCTGTATGAGAAAAATCACCATAGGAGTTCACCAAAATCACCTCCAAATAGCAAGTGTGTCCTAGGCATTTGAAATAGAATTTAATCTATAAACAGTTTACCCTAGGCTTTAAGCAATTCATTGCTGGTGAAAAAAAAATCTGGATTCTTTAAAATAGAAATAGAAAAGCATTTGCAGTAACTGACCATTGTTATAGATACAGATATACAAAGGTAATTTTCTTTTGTATAATTTTTGAATTATAAATTGTTTATCTTTCTATAATAACTTTCACTGTAGAAAGGGCTCTTTTTCTTGCTCAGTTTACATAAAAGCGTCTGGAACAGTTCAGTGACACAGATGCTAGGTATTAAGGACTAACTTCAGACTGAAGCTTTTCTCCCCCTCCCCACCTCCCAGGCCCTTATCCCAAACTAAGTAGTGTAAAGGCCGAAAGCCAGATGAAATGATGTGAAAAGAGAAGGTGACTGCACCAGGGGCAAGAATGAGGCTCTCGGATCTAATGGAGAGAAACCAGTTGATATTTTCCAAAGATTTTTTTTTTTTAAAGAAGATGTTGGGGGTAGGAGTTTATTAATTAATTAATTTATTTTTGCTGTGTTGGGTCTTTATTTCTGTGCGAGGGCTTTCTCTAGTTGTGGCAAGCGGGGCCCACTCTTCATCACAGTGCGCGGGCCTCTTACTGTTGTGGCCTCTCTTGTTGTGGAGCACAGGCTCAGTAGTTGTGGCTCACGGGGCCTAATTGCTCCGCAGCATGTGGGATCCTCCCAGACCAGGGCTCGAACCCATGTCCCCTGCATTGGCAGGCAGGGTCTCAACCACTGCGCCACCAGGGAAGCCCTCCAAAGATTTTTAATGGAATCATCTTCAAAGGTTCTCTTTCACTAGTCAACAAATATAAACTTTGTCAACCCCCTCCAGACTCCAGATGTTTGTAATAGAATTAGTGCTCCAACCTTTGTTTCCTGCGAGGGAGGTCCTTGTGGGCACTGCAGGCTGAGCCATAGTAACTCCTGGGAGAGCGAGCGTTGCCTGGTTTCAAGGGAGGCATCCAAGGGGACTTACCCGTATCAGGTGCTGGACAGAGCTTTCCCAGCTGTGCTAACCTGGCTGGATGACTGAGGGTGCACTGTGTGCTTCCTCAGCTGTGCTGTAGAAATGCTAAATCAGCAATGTTATGTATTAGGTTTGGGTTTGCAGAATTGCAAGGTGTGTGCTGAGCACGTGCAGGGGGGCTGTCTCCTTACCTTTCCCATGCTCCCCAGGCCCTCCCCACCACCTCCATCCCACTTTCACATATCAGAGGTGATCTGCCTGACACGTAAAGTGAACAAGTAGGATCCAGCTACTTTTTACATCCTTTTCTGAGACGTTTGGGGTGAGACTCTTTCTTCCTCTTCGTTTCTGTCTTAGAGACGGAAGTCCTTGTTTTTCTTACATGTTCATTTGTCTGCAGTCAGTAGAGACTCGCGGCAGGTGTGCCAGGGAAGCGCTGCCTGCCGGGGTTGGCTGACCTCCTAGCAGGGACCAGTGTGCAGTGACGTGGCCATACCCCCTAGCAGCTCTCAGGTGAGGGACAAAGCTCCTGTGTAGTCGTGTGGACTGCAGCCCACAGGAACCTCCTGTCTCTGGCCACCGGCTCCAGAGCACAAGAAGGCGTCCCCTTAGATGTGCTGTGTGCAGTCATGGTTGTCTCAAGCCTTTTCCAGGGCTCCCCTGCTCACACAGGGCCTTTGGCAAAGGGATGGTGCTCATTTTCCACAAAGGAGACCCATGATGGTTAGTCTTTGGGCATTGTGAGATTTTTTTGTTTCATCGTATATTTGGTCAGCTGATACCTTTTAATTACTTTGGCCTTTTTGGGTGGGTGCTAGTTAGGCAATTCTTAGTAAGAAAATAGAAAGACTTGAGCTCTCTTTTTTGTGTGTGGCAATCTTTAAATCAGGGCGTTGGATTTGGCTGACTGTATGTAGCCAATTCCATGAGGCTGTTTTGTTTTGTTTTTTTAATTGAAGTACCGTGGTTTTACAGTGTTGTATCAGTGCCTGGTATATAGCAAAGTGATTCAAATATATATATATATGTTTATATATGTGTTTATTTTTGCTTTTGTTTCCCTTGCCTGAGGAGACAGATCCAAGAAAATATTGCTAAGACTGATGACAAAGAGCTTACTGCCTATGTTTTCTTCTAGGAGTTTTTTGGTTTCTTCTAGGAGTTTTATGGTTTCAGGTCTTACATTTAAGTCTTTAATCCACTTTGAGTTTATTTTTGTATATGGGATAAAAAAGTGATCTAGTTTCATTCTTTTGCATGTAGCTGTCCAGTTTCCCCAACCCCATTTATTAAAGAAGCTGTCTTTTCCCCATCATATAGTCTTGCCTCTTTTGTCATAGATTAATTGGCTATATAAGTGTGGGTTCATTTCTGGCTGTCTATTCTGTTATGATCTATGTGTCTGTTTTTTGTACCAGTACCATACTGTTTTGATTACTGTAGTTTTATAGTATAGTTTGAAATCAGAGTGTGATACCTCCAGCTTTGTTCTTTTTTCTCAAGATTGTTTTGGCTATTTGGCTATTTGGGGTTTCATACAAATTTTAGGATTATTTTTTCTAGTTCTGTGAAAAATGCCAATGGTATTCTGATGGGGATTACATTGATTCTGTATATTGCCTTGGATGGTATGATCATTTTCACAACATTAATTCTTCTAATCTGTGAGCACGGTGTATCTTTCCATTCATTTGTGTTGTCTTCAATTTCTTTCATCAGTGTCTTATAGCTTTCTGAGTCTAGGTCTTTTATCTCCTTATATTTATTCCCAGGTATTTTATTCTTTTTTGATGAAATTGTAAATGGGATTGTTTTCTTAATTTCTCTTTCTGATAGTTTGTTGGTGGTGTATAGAAATACAACAGGTTTCTTTAAAGTGAAAATTTCTGTTAAGTAAAAATAGGGTATGTAAAGGAGCATTTGGTTTACTATACCATTTTTCATCTTTAATTTTTAAATTGTGAGGTTTATATGATCTGAGTACAGCCTGAATATATTTCAATATTTAATTGTTTAATTTTTTTCTTAAACTGTGATTTAAAAACAAGTGATAATTCTTAAGATGGGTTTCATTACTTTGGGAACACTGTTTTCTCATAGAACACATTAATGGTTTTAAAATGTAAGATAATGAAAAAATTGTATTCACTTAAAGATGCAGCAGAATTCTAGCACAGGACACAATTAACTAGGACTTTTTAAAAAATTAAACTTTTAATTTTGAGGTAATTGTAGATTCACATACAGTTGTAAGAAATAATACAAAGAGATCCCATATATCCTTTTA
>NW_020172456.1:7234057-7277930 GCF_003031525.2 Neophocaena asiaeorientalis asiaeorientalis | reverse complement strand
CACCACCATGTTAACATCTTACAAAACTGTAGTACAATATCACAACCAGGTGTGATAATCAGATGATTGACACTGATACAATGAAGTACAGAATGGTTAGCAGACATTTGGTCCTGTCCCAAATATTCATAAAACATTTGGTCTACACCAAAAGGTCCTTGAAATTTGGTCCTATCCAAAATGTCCATGCCAAATGCCTTTGGACAGGACCAAATATCAAGAACCTTTTGGCATGGACAAATGTTTCCATGGACATTTTGAACAGGACCAAATGTGACCAAATATCAAGGACTTTTTTGGTGGACCACATGTCTTGGACATTTTCAACAGGACCAGATGTCCTGCAAGGGCACAGAACAGCTCCACTAACACAAGACTCCTTTAAGTTTTCTTTTTTCTTTTTTTTTTTTTGTGGTACGCAGGCCTCTCACTGCTGTGGCCTCTCCCGTTGCAGAGCACAGGCTCCGGACGCGCAGGCTCAGTGGCCATGGCTCACGGGCCCAGCCGCTCTGCGGCATGTGGGACCTTCCCGGATCAGGGCACGAACCCGTGTCCCCTGCATCAGCAGGCAGACTCTCAACCACTGCGCCACCAGAGAAGCCCTAAGTTTTCTTTTTATAATCATACCCCCTCCCTCTGATATCTGACCTCTGGAAATCTGTTCTTTGTTTCTATAATTTGTCATTCCAAGAATGGAATCATACAGTATGAAACATTTCAGGGTAGTTTTATTTTCCTCAACACAATTACTTCATGATTTATCCAAGTTATTACATGTGTAAGTAGTTCATTCCTTTTTCTTGCTGAGTATTATTCCATGGTGTGGATATACCACAGTTTAACTATTCAACCATTGAAGGACACCTGGGCTGTTTGCAGTTTTTGCCTTCTATAGAAAAATAATCAGGACTTTTGAAAAACACAGTTATAGAGATGCTTATGACTATGTCTTATTACAGAGTATTTATTGGGCTGAGGAGAGTAAGATTAAAGGCTTACTGTCATTTAGGACTAAAACATATGTTATAAACTATGACAGTCTAGCTCAAAATAGCTTGATTCTGTAAATGTAGTTTACGGTGTTTAATCAAACTTAAGTTTATTATTGGCCAATGTCAGTCAGTACAATTTGTGCCTATGTTTTCCTTTCTGCTCTCAACCTGAATGATTGCTCAACATACACTGGAAATATTTGCTTTTATTAAACGTTACTCACACATTGCATTGTTTTTGTTCAACCTGGCAATGTGAAAGCACGTGATTGTGTTGATTTTTGCTGCCAAGCCCAGTTGATGGATGTTTTAAAAACATTACATACCCTTATGCACTTGGAGTCTCTCATGATGAGGCTTAATTAAATAAACATTCCATTATGAACGGAAGTGCCAGCCTAGGCTCAATCCGCGAAGTGTACAATTTATTGATGGATGCTAGGTAATCCGTTGAGGTATGCTCAGAAACGTGGTTACATTGGTAGGAAGTAGAAGGAGCCTGTCTGCTCCCCCTTGGACCCCACAAAGTATCTGTGTGCATCTGCATATGCTCCATGTTAGCTCTGGCAGGGACAGAGAAGCAGATGACTGACGTCTTGTCTGCCCGGCAGATGCTCCTCCTAATGGTCATTTGTTGATGTTGCTTTTAATGTAATTTACAGGATTTCTAGGCAAACACATCTTTGAACTGCCAGTAAAATGTTGTCTGCTTAGGAAAGTTTTCCTACAAGGTATAAAGTTTTTAAAAAATATTTTTGCTTTAACCTCATAACAATCTTTTGGAAATATTGTTAGCTCCCTTTGCACCTTACTTAAAGTTGGAGAAATTGAAAGACAGAGACCAGGTGGGTCTGGGAGAACTTCACGGACAAAAGGAAACGAGTTGAGTCTCGCTTGCCCTAGAAAGTGGGGAATCTAAAGAAGAAAATAGTTCCGGAGGATAAAAATTGACAGCTTTATTGAAGAAGGAAAAAAGTGAATGAGATGATTGGGTTGGAAACTCCCTGAAGGCAAGAATTGTCTTTCATCTGTGCCCTCAGTACCTACTTAGACCCTAGCCCCAAGGAAGGGTTCAGTAAATGTGTAATACACAAATAAACAAAGGGATGAACAAACAGACTGAAATGATTTTTGATGTTATTAAAAATGCCTTTCTCAGACTGTTCGGTACACCTTGCCCTGACTGTGTTGTTTGTGTGGAGTATCTATGGCTGCATAACAAACTACTGCAAAACAGAGTGGTTATGATAACAGCAGTTCTGGAGGTTCGCTGGTTTCAGCTCCCAGTTTTCCTGGGTGTCCCTCTTGCAATGGTACCGGAGTTTCTGAAGGCTCCACTTGGCTACAGGATGTCAGGCCTCTCTCTCTCTCCAGGTGGGTCTCAGGGCCTCTCCTCCTTATATGGACTTTCCAGCAGAGGAGCTGAACTTCTAAAGGGGTGGATCAGGCCTCCTGAGTACAAAAGTGGAAGCTGCCAGGCCTTTCAAAGGCTTAGGCCTGGAGCTATCAGTGTGCCCCTTCTTCCACCTTCTTTTAGTTAAGCAGTCATGGGGGCCAGCCCAGATTTAAAGGGAGGGAAGTAAACTCCACCTCTTCATGGCGCTCCACTGTGATTCCCCAACAATCTCTAACACCATCTGGGTGTCCTACAGTTCAATTTATTTCTGATTCTACCTGGAGTTAGCACAGATCCCACAGGTTAAGGGCTCAGTCCCCCCCTTCTTCAGACACCAGCCAAAAACGAGGTATTTCCAAGTTATCCACTGTTCTGCCCATGCCACGGCGAATTTGGGGGTTCCCACAACCCCACCTCAGGTTTCATAATTCACTAGAACAATTCATAGAACTCAGGAAAGTGCTAGCTTTAGGATTATGGTTGATTATAAAGGATAGAAATGAACAAGCAGACGAAGAGAGACATGGGGTGAGGGCCAGAAGATGCTGAGTGCAGGAGCCTGTGTACCCTTGGAGTAGGGGTGCATTGCTCTCCTGGGACATCATGTTCACCAACAGGAAGCTCCCCAAAACTTATTATTCAAGAGTGTTTGTCAAGGATTCATTGCCAAGACGTGATTGATTATATAGTATCAGCCATTGGTGGTTGAACTCAGTCTGCAGCCCCTCCCTTCTCCCCATAAGTAGGGGGTAGAGCTGAAAGTTCTCACTGTGTAATCACAGGTGTGGCCAGCCTCTGCCTTGAAACTGTCAAAGGGCCCAACTTGAGTCACCTTGGTAGCATAAACTCAGGTATAATCCAGAGGGGTTCGTGATCAAAGACATTCCTATCACTTAGGAAATTCTTGACGCTCTGTGCCAAGAACCAGAACTGGGACAAAAACAAAATATGTATTGTATTATACCACAGGGGTGATGACAGAGAATTCGTGGCCACTCTTAATCCACCACATGGCCCTCCACAAACTCGAATTGGCCTGTTACCTGATGCAAAGTGGATAGAATTTTGAAAGTGACTGTTTTCCTATCATTCACTTGGAAAACGGCCCTGCTGTATATCTTCATTGTCACTAGAGCAGGCTCCCAGAGAGCTGATGCTATACCTCTCATGCACACACGCCAGACACATACAGGGATTTTTCAGAAGCAGCTTGTTGAATTGATATGCCTGTGAGGAGAGGACGGCGACGGGAAATCCCTGTGACAGATCTCGGTGTTGGACTCTGATTCCCAGTCGTGGTTCCTTGGCAACGACTTCCCTGAGCTCCCCAGCTCTCGAGTCTGCTAGGCTCTGCCTGGAGGAGAGAACAAATGATTCTCGTTTCCCTGAACTTGACTGTCTCCATCATTTCCTTCCTCACCCTTGTCTTCTGTTCACCCAAGCCTGAGTCAGACCTCCTAGTTTTGGCCTATCTGTTTTCTTTTGCTCACAGATTATTCTCTTGGGCCGGATTCCTAGGCCTTCAACTCAGTCATCTAATTCCGGCTTCTCAAATGTTTCTTCTTTTTTTTTTTTAAGTTCGATCTTGCTAAAAAGCTATTTTGGGGTTTGACTGCAGCTTTGGGGCATCATTGTCTTACTGGGTCTAGCTTGGAGGTTCCTCTGGGGTCTCTTGCTGGAGTCTTGTCTTTTGAGGATTTCCCTGTCCACATTAGCAAAGCTATATATATATGTATGTATATTTTTTATTTATTTATGTGTGTGTGTGTGTGTGTGTGTGTATATATATTTATATATATATATTTATATATATATTTATATGTTTATATATCATCACTTTGTCTTGGGAAGAACCTTATTGTCTCCATTCAGATATTTTAAAATCCTTAATGTTCTGCATCTAGAGTTTTATTTTTTAAGGGACATTTTCTGATAATCTGCCAGTGGTAACCTATAAAATGAATTCCATCTACCCTTTGAGTTTAACAGTAATCTTCATGAGAAAATTTTATCCCCTTCTCTCTCACCTTGTAACTGAAATTCTCAAGAGACATTTGTATCTCTCCCACATCCCAGAGCTAGCTTGGAGTTTGGCCTCAGGCAACAACCAACTAACAGTGCCTTGAAAATAATTCTCTGGGGAGTTAATTAGGATAGACTGAATAAGGGGCAATTTTGGTGAATCAAATGGAGAAGAGAATTTCAATGTCAAGGGTTAAAGCATCCCCCTCCTCCATCATTTCAGCCCTTACTCCTACATTCTTAATAAACATTAAAGAAAAGTAACTCTGTTTTATAGATTTGATACTATTAATTAATTTGGGTGCTAACTGTGGGCTCACTGTTGGTCTGGGCTCCATGGAAGTTTGAGTTATGGTTATAAAGTAAGTTTTAAAAAAGTGTATGGTAAAATCCTAGGCAGTCTTTAAGACCCATCCTAGAAGCCACCACCTCCTAAAAGTCTGACTGGTATTCTTCTCCAGAATTGGTCATTCTCTCATCCTTACCCCTTATGACATTTTTTAAAATAGATCTTTATTGGAGTATAATTTCTTCACAATACTGTGTTAGTTTCTGTTGTACAGCAAAGTGAATCAGCCATATGTATACATTTGTACCCATATCCGCTCCCTCTTGAGCCTCCCTCCCAGGACCTCCCTATCCCACCCCTCTAGGTCATCGCAAAGCACCGAACTGATCTCCCTGGGCTATGCTGCTGTTTCCCACTAGCTAACTATTTCCATTCAGTAGTGTATATATGTCGATGCTACTATCACTTCACCCCAGCTTCCCCATCCCACCCCGTGTCCTCAAGTCCATTCTCTATGTCTACCTCTTTATTCCTGCCCTGCAACTAGGTTCATCAGTACCATTTTTTTTTTTAGATTCCACATATATGTGTTAGAATATGATATTTGTTTTTTTCTTTATGACTTACTTTACTCTGTATGACAGACTCTAGGTCCATCCACCTCACTACAAATAACTCAATTTTGTTTCTTTTTATGGCCGAGTAATATTCCATTGTATATATGTGCCACATCTTCTTTATCCATTCATCTGTCAGTGGGCACTTAGGTTCTTCCATGTCCTGGCTATTGTAAATAGTGCTGCAATGAACATTGTGGTACATGACTCTATTTTTTTTTTTTTTTACCCACCAGTGCTCATGAGATTTATTAGTTTGTGATAATTAAAAAAAAAAAGGAACAGTGGAGAGAGCAGTAAAACAAACAGAAACCACCATAAGCAGTCACCTAGTAAGAACATGGTGATTCTAAAATAAGCAAATCAAAGTGGGTATCTCCAGTCTCTGTGCCCAGGACTCCTCAGGGCACAAGAAGCCTGCCGATCTGTTTGAACATCAAGTGTGAGGCATAGATGGAATGAGTACTGTCTTCTGTATGTGTGCAGCCTTTGTATTTCTAGATAGGAGTGCTTAGAGTGGATACCTACATTATAAATCCATTTAAAAGCTCATGTGGCTATTGACCACTGTGCATTTTCCTAATTAGCAGACAAGCAGTGCACAAAAAGGACTGATGTTAAAAGGAATCATACTCAGAAAGGCTGGGAACACTGATCTGAAAAACATATTCTTTGATATTTATCCAAAATGCCATCATGGGGCAAATGAGAAGGTAACAAGATTTAATCTGTGGGCAGAATGTTCCTCAGAAGCAATCTGAGTGAAGGACGGGATGAGGGCCAGTGCCTGGAACAAAGAGGCATGACTCTTTTTGAATTATGGTTTTCTCAGGGTATATGCCCAGTAGTGGGATCGCTGGGTCATATGGTAGTTCTATTTTTAGTTTTTTAAGGAACCTCCATACTGTTCTCCATGGTGGCTGTATCAATTTACCTTCCCACCAACACTGCAGGAGGGTTCCCTTTTCACCACACCGTATCCAGCATTTATTGTTTCTAGATATTTTGATAATAGCCATTCTGAGCCATTTGCATTTTTCTCTAATAATTAGTGATGTTGAGCATCTTTTCATGTGCCTCTTTGGTCATCTGTATGTCTTCCTTTGTGAAATGTCTATTTAGGTCTTCCACCCATTTTTTAAAAATTGGATTGTTTGTTTTTTTGATATTGAGCTCCATGAGCTGTTTGTATATTTTGGAGATAGATCCTTTGTCTGTTGTTTCATTTGCAAATATTTTCTCCCATTCTGAGTGTTGTTTTTTTGTCTTGTTTATGGTTTCCTTTGCTGTGCAAAAGCTTTTAAGTTTAATTAGATCCCATTTGTTTATTTTTGTTTTTATTTCTGTTACTCTAGGAGGTGGGTCAAAAAAGATCTTGCTGAGGTTTATGTCAAAGAGTGTTTTTCCTGTGTTTTCCTCTAAGAGTTTTATACTGCCTCGTCTTACATTTAGGTCTTTAATCCATTTGGAGTTTATTTTTGTGTATGGTGTTAGGAAGTGTTCTAATTTCATTCTTTTACATGTAGCTGTCCATTTTTCCCAGCACCACTTATTGAAGAGTCTGTCCTTTTTCCATTGTACGTTCTTCCCTCCCTTGTCATAAATTAGGTGACCATATGTATATGGGTTTATCTCTGGGCATTCTATCCTGTACCATTGATCTATATTTCTGTTTTTGTGCTAGTACCATACTGTCTTGATTACTGTAGCTTTGTGGTATAGTTTGAAGCCGGGGCGACTGATTCCTCCAACTCCGTTTTTCTTTCTCAAGATTACTTTGGCTATTCAGGGTCTTTTATGTTTCCATACGAATTGTAAAATTTGTTGTTCTAATTCTGTGAAAAATGCCATTGGTAGTTTGATAGGGCTTGCATCAAATCTGTAGATTGCTTTGGGTAGTATAGTCATTTTCACAAGAGTGATTCTTCCAATCCAAGGCCATAGTATATTTCTCCATCTGTTTATGTCATCTTTGATTTCTTTCATCAGTGTTTTATAGTTTTCTGAGTACAAGTCTTTTGCTTCCTTAAGCAGGTTTATTCCTAGGTATTTTATTCTTTTTGTTGCAATGGTAAATGGGAGTGTTTCTTTAATTTCTCTTTCTGATTTTCCGTTGGTGGTGGATAGGAATGCCAGAGATTTCTGTGCATTAATTTTGTATTCTGCAACCTTACCAAATTCACTGATTAGTTGTAGTAGTTTTCTGGTGGCATATTTAGGATTTTCTATATATAGTATCATGTTATCCGCAAACAGTGACAGTTTTACTTCTTTTCCAATTTGTAGTCCTTTTATTTCTTTTTCTTCTCTGATTGCCATGGCTAGGACTTCCAAAACTATGTTGAATAAGAGGGGTGAGAGTGGACATCCATGTTATTCCTGATCTTAGTGGAAATGCTTTCAATTTTTCACCATTGAGTATGATGCTTGCTGTGGGTTTGTCGTATATGGCCTTTATTATGTTGAGGTAGGTTCCCTTTATGCCCATTTTCTGGAGAGTGTTTATGATAAATGGGTGTTGAATTTTGTCAAAAGCTTTTTTGCATCTATTGAGAGGATAATATAGTTTTTATTCCTTAATTTGTTAATGTGGTGTATCACATTGATTGATTTGCATATATTGAAGAATCCTTGCATTCCTGGGATAAACCCCACTTGATCATGGTGTATGATCCTTTTACTGTATTGTTGGATTCTGTTTGCTAGTATTTCTTTGAGGATTTTTGCATCAATGTTCATCAGTGATATTGGTCTATAGTTTTTTTGTGTGATATCTTTTTCTGGTTTTGGTATCAGAGTGATGGTGGCTTCATAGAATGAGTTTGGGAGTGTTCCTCCCTCTGCTATATTTTGGAAGAGTTTGAGAAGGATAGGTGTTAGCTCTTCTCTACATGTTTGATAGAATTCACCTGTGAAGCCATGTAGTCCTGGACTTCTGTTTGTTGTAAGATTTTTAATCACGGTTTCAGTTTCATTACTTGTGATAGGTCTGTTTATATTTTCGAATTCTTCCTGATTCAGTCTTGGAAAATTGTACCTTTCTAATTGTTCATTTCTTCGTGGTTGTCCATTTTATTGGCATATAGTTGTTTCTAGTGGTCTCTTATAATCCTTAATATTTCTGTGGTGTCAGTTGTGATTTCTCCTTTTTCATTTCTAATTTTATTGATTTGCGTCCTCTCCCTTTCTTTCTTGATGAATCTGGCTAAAAGTTTATCAATTTTGTTTATCTTCTAAAAGAACCAGCTTTTAGTTTTATTGATCTTTGCTATTGTTTTCTTCATTTCTATTTCATTTATTTCTTCTCTGATTTTTATGATTTCTTCCCTTCCACTGACTTTGGGTTTTCTTTGTTCTTCTTTCTCTAGTTGTTTTAAGTGTAGGGTTAGATTGTTTATTTGAGATTTTTTTTGTTTCTTGAGGTGAGATTGAATTGCTATGAACTTCCCTCTTAGATCTGCTTTTGCTGCATCCCATAGGTTTTGGGTCATCGTGTTTCCATTGTCATTTGTTTCTATGTTTTTGTTTTTGTTTTTTTTCATGGTACATACATGGGCCTCTCACTGTTGTGGCCTCTCCCACTGCGGAACACAGGCTCTGGACATGCAGGCTCAGCGGCCATGGCTCACAGGCCCAGCTGCTTAGTGGCATGTGGGATCTTCCCGGACCGAGGCACGAACCCATGTCCCCTGCATCGGTATGTGGACTCTCAACCACTGTGCCACCAGGGAAACCCTCTATGTATTTTTTTATTTCTTCTTTGATTTCTTTAGTGATCTCTTGGTTATTTAGTAGTGCACTGTTTAGCCTCCATGTATTTGTGTGTTTTACAGTTTTTTGCCAGTAATTGATTTCCAGTCTCATAGCACTGTGGTCAGAATAGATGCTTGATATAATTTCAATTTTCTTAAATTTTCTGAGGCTTGATTTTTAACCCAAGATGTGATCTATCCTGGAGAATGTTCCATGTGCACTTGAGAAGAAAGTGTATTCTGGTTTTTTTTGGGTGGAATGTTCTATAAATATCAATTAAATCTATCTGGTCTATTGTGCCATTTAAAGCTTGTGTTTCCTTATTTATTTTCTGTTTGGATGATCTGTCCATTGGTTTAAGTGACGTGTTAAAGTCCCCTGCTATTATTGTGTTACTGTCAGTTTGTCCTTTCATGGTTGTTAGCATTTGCCTTATGTATTGAGGTTCTCCTATGTAGGATGCACAAACATTTATACTTGTTATATCGATTCTTCAATCATTATGTAGTGTCCTTCTTTGTCTCTTGTAATAGTCTTTATTTTAAAGTCTATTTTATTGGATACAAGTATTGCTACTCCAGCTTTCTTTTGATTTCCATTTGCATGGAATATCTTTTTCCATCCCTTCACCTTTAGTCTGTCTGTGTCCCTAGGTCTGAAGTGGGTCTCTTGTAGACAGCATATATATGGGTCTTGTTTTTGTATCCATTCAGCCAATCTGTGTCTTTTGGTTGAGGCATTTAATCCATTTACATTCAAGGTTGTTATTGATATGTATGTTCCTGTTACCATTTTCTTAATTATTTTGGGTTTGTTTTTGTGGGTCTTTTTCTTCTCTTGTGTTTCCCACCTAGAGAAGTTTCTTTAGCATTTGTTGTAAAGCTGGTTTGGTGGTGCCGAATTTTCTTATCTTTTGCTTGTCTGAAAAGCTTTTGTTTTCTCCATCTAATCTGAATAAGATCTTTACTGGGTAGAGTCATTTTGGTTGTAGGTTTTTCTCTTTTATCACTTTAAGTATATCCTGCCACTCCCTTCAGGCCTGCAGAGTTTCTGCTGAAAAATCAGCTGATAACCTTATGGGGATTTCTTGGTATGTTATTTTTGTTTTTCCCTTACTGCTTTTAATATTTTTTCTTTGAATTTAATTTTTGTTAGTTTGATTAATATGTGTCTTGGGGCTTCTTTGGTGGCGTAGTGGTTGAGAACCTGCCTGCCAATGCAGGGAACATGGGTTTGAGCCCTGGTCTGGGAAGATCCCACATGCCGCGGAGCAACTGGGCCCGTGAGCCACAAGTACTGAGCCTGTGCATCTGGATCTTGTGCTCCACAACAAGAGAGGCCCGTGCACCACGATGAAGAGTGGCCCCCGCTCGCCTCAACTAGAGAAAGCCCTTGCACAGAAACGAAGACCAAACACAGCCCAAAATTAATTAATTAATTACAAAATATATATATGTGTCTTGGTGTGTTTTTCCTAGGGTTTATCCTATATGGGACTCTGTGCTTCCTGGACTTGGGTAACTATTTCCTTTCCCATGTTAGGGATGTTTTTGACTATAATCTCTTCAAATATTTTCTCAGACCCTTTCTTTTTCTCTTCTTCTTCTGGGACCCCTATAATTCTAATGTTGGTGTGTTTAGTGTTATCCCAGGGGTCTCTGAGACTGTCCTCAATTCTTTTTTTTTTTTTTTTTTTTTCATGAGTGGGATTCTGTTCCTGTCTTACTGGTTTTTGGCCTGAGGCTTCAAATACTGGAGTTTGTAGGCTGTTGGGTAGAGCTGGGTCCTGGTGCTGAGATGAGGACCTCCGTGAGACCTCACTCCTATGAATATTCCCTGGGGTCTGAGGTTCTCTGTTAGTCCAGTGGTTTTGACACAGAGCTCCCACCACAGGAGCTTTGGCCTGACCCCTGGCTCATGAACCAAGATCCCGCAAGCCGCGTGTTGTTGCCAAAAAAACCCAAAAAAGAACAACAGTAAAGTAAAAAATAAAATTAGACTAGGAAACTAACAGATATGTTAGAAAGAATATAAAAATATAGATGAATCAACAACTGGAAGATACAACAGTATCACAATAGTAAAAAAGAGGAGGAGGGGAAAGAGGAAGAAAAAAAGGGGAAAAGACCTTGGCTGTGGAGGGTGGGGCCTAAGTAAGGGCGAAGTTTGGGTGGTGGATGGGGCCTATACTTAGGACCCACAGGGCTGGTAAAGGCCCTGGGAGCTGTGGGGCTGGGGCTTAGGCTCAAGGAACAGAAGGGGCCCAGGTGTGTCCCCCACCCCTGGTCTCAGAGGGAGGGGGACCTCACCTGGGAACCCAGCAGGCTTCCTGGGCTCGAGTGGATGGGGCAAACGCGTTCTTCTCCTCTCCTGCTCCTCCTGTCCCAGAGGGCCCCTCCCAATGGCCTCTCCTGTTCTCCTCTCAGCTTTCTTCTCATGCCCCCAGGACCAGGGGTAAGGGGATGATCTTGGAGGGAAGGGAACCTTCCTGGGAGCTCAGCAGGCTCTCTGGGCTGAGTGGGCCGGGGGATCGCCCTCTGCTCCTTTCCTGCTCCTCCCGGAGGGCCCCTCCCATCTACCTCTCCTGATTTCCCTGGCCTCAGGGGCACCTATCCTGTCTGGCCTCCACTTCTCTTCCCCCCTCTGTCCCCCAACGTCCTACTGGTTCACTTGGGGGTTCCTCCCGTCTCCTTGGGTGTCAGGGTCCCCCACCAGCAGCCGGCAGGTGCCCTAGTTGTGGGGAGACACTAGCTCGGTTTCTTTGCACACCGCCATCTTGACTCTGCCCTCTCAATAAAGACTTTAAAAAAAAGATCCATATCAAAAAAATCTTAAAAAAGAAAAAATGGAGCCATACAGTATTACACTCTTGTCTCTGGCATTTGTCCCTCATTGTGCAGATGTGCACTGAGGCCCAGAGAGGTGAAGGGACTCATCTGGGGTCACCCAGCATCCAGCTGCTGGAACCCAGGGCTCCTGGCATCTGGTCTGCACCGCACAATGTCGCTAAGCCCGCCCCAACCTCTTCCCACTGGGCGAGAGGCTGAGCCATGCTGTGGGCTGTGCTTTTGTGGCCTGCCTGGAGCGGAAACAGCAGCAGGAGAAGGAATGTGGGGTCACGGCTGCCTTTGATGCCATCCACACCAGCTTTGCCCATGAGGGCTCCTTCCTCCTGTCCGGGGGTGGGCTGCCGGCTGAGCAAGAGGCCGCCGACCACCTTATAACTTTTTACACAGCTAGACTACAACTCTTCAGACATTGTCTTGTATAATAATTATTGGCAATTATTTGTTTATCAACCTGTCATACCTATCAGACCTGATTAACTCGGCAGTGGAGACCGTTGACATCATTCTTTTATCCAGTCACCTTAATTAAGCATCTGATATGTATCAGGACTGAATATGGTCCATGTTTCAAAAAATGAAGGAAGTCCCCATTTTGATTCTCTGTGTTTGTTGCATGTGTCAAGCAGTTGGCAGCTGAAGTATCCACCTGACGCACTCTTTGTCTTATTGACAATTAAGAAATCCAGGTGTTTCGAAGAATTACTTCACTACAAATGTGGGTAAATATTCTTGAAGCTTTGTTAACATATCTCCAGTCAAAGGTTTGGAAGTTAGACCTGCTTTGTTTGTAGACTTGTCTCTGTCAGAAACAACCTGCACCAACAGATTCTGATGAGGCCAGAGACTTGGCCTCATGATCTCAGTACCTTTGGCAATGTTTTGCTCATGGAGCACGTTCTGTCAAAAGGTGTTTGGCATTGGACTAAAGGAAACGTGCTCCATTGGCATTTATATACCAGTGGTTTATTTTCAAAGATGTATTTTTGTGGTGTTTATTTAAAATGTGACTGACTTTAAATGCACTGGGATGGCTTCCTCTTAAAAGAAGGAACCCAGGGACTTCCCTGGTGACACAGTGTTTGAGAGTCCGCCTGCCGATGCAGGGGACACGGTTCCGTGCCCGGGTCCGGGAAGATCCCACATGCCGTGGAGCGGCTGGGCCCGTGAGCCATGGCCGCTGAGCCTGTGTGTCGGGAGCCTGTGCTCCACAACGGGAGAGGCCACAACAGTGAGAGGCCTGCGTACCGCAAAAAAAAAAAAAAAAAAAGAAGGAACCCAGAAGACCAGAGATGTGGCAGAAGCAGAAACGACATGTTTATCTTATTGAGTAGTGATGGCATCCATTTATCTGTTCCTGTATCACCTTGAAGTTTCCTTTTCAGCTCTTGCACTGGCTGTGTTTCTGTCATCTCTCATCAGAGTTTCAAGATCTCTGGTGGCATTTCTCCTTCATACCCTTTACCTACCTTACTTTGCCCTTCAGTTTTTCCAACACTTTCAGTTTTTTATCCTCTCTAATCTGCTGTTTGTTTAATGTTTTATAGATTTCAAGATGTACTCTATCTAGTTACCCAGCTCCAATCTTAGGACTGAGAGACTGAGGAGTCCAGAGTTTCCCACTAGGTATCCTTTGCTATATATGAGAAACCCCTAAAATAAGTATATTGAGGCTTCTGCAGGAAAATCAGTAAATGCTGACCATGCTGAACAATGGTGTCTGTTAATAGTTCCAACTTCTGTCCTTCAGGGCATTTACTAGACTTCCCCTCTCCCAGGTTTGCAATAACCCCCTTCTCCTTAAAAGCCCGTGCCTTCCACATATGCCTTTCCCAAGTGCTTCCTCCATTCAGAGGACGGGAAGATACTATATTGTAGGGGTACCACAGGGTCTGATTGGATGGGCATAAGTGATGTTGTCCATTCCTCCACCATTAGGTAAGTTCCTAATTGTGTGGCTCCTCTACTTTCTAAGGCTACCTTCTGCCATGAGCCAAGCTTGCACGTAGTAAGCAGTCCACTTATCTCTTGAATCATGGGATGCACACTTATGTGATTGATGGTGACATCATAGTGCTGCTTCTAGAGAATGTCATTCATATTCAATCTGTGTTTCTATACTTACAGTAATCTTATCGACTACTCTTCATAGAAGTGGGTTTCTCCATGGCAGATCATAATGCTCTTTCCCAACGTAGACTTTCTCAACACAAATCTCTAGGCAACCGCTTTCAATTGATTGGAGTTGTCATTAAAAAATGAAGCCCATTTGACATCCCTAGCAGCTAGTCTTCTTTGCCTAGATTATTCTGTGTGCTGGCTTCCTAATCACTTGTATCAGCCCCCTCGAGTTTAACATTTATACTGCTGCCATGGTTTTTCTTCCATTGTCAGCTTTGACTTGAGTACCTATTTATTGAAGCTCTCTGGTGATTTCCTGCTGCACCCAGTTACGTTTGAGAGTGTTGGCCATCTCTAGAAGGATAGGTGTCACATAGGTCTATACACACACCCCACATTCACTAAGGCTTTTGTCTTTAATTGGTCGCTACAGTCTTCTCATATGTGGTGACCAATGCCCCATCTGTTAGAAATGGTATTAACATCTCCTTTCCCTGAAGACCACACCTAGTTGTTTTAGAGTTGCCTGGCATGATATCTAATACTTCAAAAATGTTGAGGCTTCAGAGTTAATCCTACAGAGACATTTCCATTTTCCATGGTTCTATGGACACAACATAATCCTTAATTAGATCTCTGGGCACAGAAATTAAAGTGGGAATGAGCCATTTAATATGCTTCCCACATGTTTTTAAAATAGTTTAATTCTGTATGCGTACAGTGGTTGAGTTGCTGTCTTATCCCTTGAGTTTGCCAACCACTAGGGTAGGATCAGTGTCTTGCTCTGTGTGACATTTAACACGATGTCACCTTGGCCTTAAGCATTTTTATATTATAAACTTCACAGTATTTTGGTGTCTTGAGCTTCCTTACCTGTGGAGCAAGAGATTCACTTGGTTCTAGACCTGGCGTGGTGCTGAGTGGCTGCTACTGTGGGGTTCACCCAAAGACACAGGCCTCAGTTTTCTCAGCGGGGAAATGTGAGCGTGGAATCATCACCAAGCTCCCTTCCAGCTCTAAACCTCCCTGAGTCCTCCTTTCCCCTGCTCCGTATCTTCCACTTTCTGGCACGTATTTCATATCTAATATTATGAATTTGTCCCCACTTTAAAAGCTGTTTATAGGATGAGAAAGAGGTGAGGAATAGTAAACAAAAATGTATTCTGAGCAGCCTAATTCCTTTTTTTCCTGCCAAAGTTCTCTTTCTTTCTCTTCCCCCGACATTTTTTGGGGGGGTGTGGTTGGACGGGTGGGTGGCTGTAGCGATACTGATAATTCGGAGATGAGTGGAGAACGCAGGATTGCAAGGGTTCATAACAGATGGTTACGTGGTGTCATTTTAGGAGGGTTATTAAAATAACATCTATTTTCCTGAATAGTAGGATGCTTTAGTATTTAGGGTTAAACCTACTGTGGAAATAGAAGAAGGAGGAGGAAACACCTAGCTAGAACATTTTCGCATGATCTCAGTTTTTTTATTGTTTCTGAGCATCTAATTTGGACAGTGATGTGTATCTGATTTTGAATGCAAGGAAATTCATTGCACCATTTTTCTGGCAATGATCACATTTCCCTCTTCTAAATCCTGCTTTGCTGGAGCTGCCTCCCCCACTTGCCGGAGTGACTTTGTCTGCCCATGTCACAGATGCAGTGGACTGATGCAGCCTTTCTCCTGAGGAATTATGTCATATCTGGATGGATCCAATTCATGCTCCCACTGTCCCCGCAAGGAGACACCCTCTGTATTGATAGCTACAGAGAAGGAACTGACCTTGTATCTCCAATGCAGAGCGAGTATATGGTTTATGTTAGGTGTTCAATATTTTGTAACTGTGAGAGAACTGAGGTATGAGGAAGTGAAACTTATCAAGCTTACTTTAGGAAAGCTGTCTTTGAACTGTTTTTTTGCTTTGTTCATTGGAATATGCTGCCCATCAAATTGTCACTTCAGTGGGTTATCATATAAACATTCAGTTACGTTGACCTATTTTCTTTCCTTCCTTCCCTCCTTCCCTCCCTCCTCCCTCCCTCCCACCTTCCTTTCTTTCCTTCCTTCCTTTTTTGTAACGTTTTCTTACATGCTAACTTAAGAACCTATTCCCCTGAAAAATGTTAAGATGTTATCTCATGTAGTTTCTACGTGAAATGGAAAGAGGTGGCCTTAGACTATGTCTTCTCTCACTTTTATGTTCTCGCTCCTTTGTCTTTCTAACCCCACCCTGCATACTTTTCAACGAAGGAAAGCCATGGTGAGGAGCATGCGGAAACTTTAGAGGATCCCCAGATTCTCAAACACTACAAACTGAGGTGCAGCCACTAGGTGTCAAGCAGGATTTCCTCACCAGTTTCATTCACATTTGTGCTGGGGGCCTTGCATAGGTTATTTTGTATGTATATGGTAGGTATGAATACTATTGTAAAGCATTTCTACATGTAAAGTTTTCACACTAAGAATAGGAGACACAGATATGGAATCCTCAGGTGCCAAGGGCCTGCTAGATACTCTGAATGAGAAGGTAAGTTATGTCACCTGTTACTAAAAACCAGAATGCAAGTGTAAAACTGACCAAGACCTCTGCCGAGATGGAGAAGTTTGATACCTTTCCAGCAGCGTCACACAAATGGACATATGAGTACCCTAAAAGGCAGGGATGGTGTCTTCATCACTCTCCCTGTGGTCAAATTACACTTGCATCCTCCCTGATGGAAACACACTTCACTGCAGTGGGTCTTTACCTGGATTTTCTTTCTTGGAGGGAGATCCCTTCTATCTCAGAAGCTGAGATGGCTGCATACTCCATCTCCCTGCCTCCTGGTGGCTAGAGCAGGGGTACGTTACTTAGGCTTGGCTAATCAGTGTTCTTATTCTGGACTTTGGATCTGAGGAAGGTATTGTAGAGGCCAGGAGACACCTGAGAGAGGTTTTAAGGCAGCAGTGTTGCTGGGCAGTGAGAAGCAGCCTGCAGGCCAGTGTGCTGGTGCTGGCTGCCACGCCATAGGCAGCTAGATCCTGGGGCAGCCACCCGTAGTTGCTGCCTGGTTTTCTAACACTTCTGTCAATTCTCTATTCTTCAGTGTTCTTCCCGTACATCCCTTTTCTGTTGAAGGTAGCTGGACAGAATTTCTGTTGCTCACAACCAGTGCCCCTGTGTAATTCAGTCACTTGATATGTGGCTTTGCGTAGTCACCTGAAAGTTCTGCTCAGGCAGTTTAACGATATCTGTGGTCCATATGCATCACTATTAATTTAACTTTTTTGTTGAAAACTTGTTCCTTGTGGGGAAGCAGGATTACTTTGGTTTGCGTTTAATAAGCAGAAAACAAAGACAAAGAAATGCTGTTGGCACTGAGCATTAAAATACAAAGCAGTAAATCTGTTGATAGGCAGAGTCTCAGCTAAGCTCCAGAGGTTTATTTGCTTATGGTTTCTGCCTATCCATTCAACAGTAGGAACTAGGGAAATCCAGGAAGAAGAGAAAATAAAGCAACCAAGAGGATAAAAATATTGAACCAAGTATTGGAACCCAAAAGGTTTAAATCTTTCACATTCATTATAAGAGCACTTCACATTTCTCAGGCGGATTTTTTTCCACCACTGGGTATTCTGTGCCTACACTTGCATACTTAAATAATAATTCAAAAATCACAACAAAAATTGGTCAGACTTTTCCTCCCATTTGACTCTGTTATTTCAAACCATTTAGATTTGTAAATGCCACTAATTCATTCCAAAGGAAAGATGAGAAGTTCTCTCACCAATTCCAAGTTAAAAAGGTCCTGACATTTCTTGATGGAATTGGCCTTATGTAATCGTTTACCAGTAACCATATCACTCCGTGCTAGGCTGCTCCCCCTGCAATGGGCATGGTCTTTATAACAAGGTGGAGAGAAGCTTTGTGGGCACCAGTGGCCATAACCAGCTTCTTGAAAAGTAAATCAAATTCACATTTAGCTTGAGTGCTGGGTAAGATCTTTTGTAGGCGAAAAAGGAACTAGAGCCCTGTTACTGTTTCAGCTGTTAGACCTCACATCTTTAGAGCTGAAAAAGGCTTTATAATCATTTTCATTAGTGGTTTCTCTCCAAAGCCCTGGATGTGACATGACGGGCACCTTTGTCTAAGAAAACTGTGTTTAGTGGGATGGAATTGAGACAGGATGCTAGCTGGTGGTGACACAGGGTGCTAATTGGTGGAGAGCTGGTGATAGCATCAGTTTGATGGCAGAGGACTTATTCCACAGCCTGGTGAACCATGCTGTTTTCTCCATTTTTAGAGGCCTGGGTGGGATAGAAGGAAGGAGCTGGTGACTATTATTATTACAATTTAGAAGGGGAGAAATGATTTACAAAAACATCGTTACAAATGTTGACAGAAGTCCATTACAAAATTAAAGTAGGGTTTCTCAAAACAGGCACCTGCGGAAAAGCACCTGTGATAACAGCCAGCATCTGGCCAGTGCCCGAGAAGGTCACATTTGGATCTACCCCTTTCCAGAATGGCTGTCTGTACTGGCTTCTTGTCTTGGCCTGAGAGTTGCAGCAGGGCTTTTCAGAGGACTGGACCTTGGTCCCGGGGATAGGCATGAGACTTTTTGCGGTGGGCGTCTGGCAAGCCTGTCTCCATCCTTCATTCATAAGTATGGACTTGACCCCTGCTGCCTTTACTTTGACTTGAGAGAGGTTATTGGACCGTTTTAACTCCTTCCGTGTAACGTGCAGTGGACCTTGTCAAGACATAACAAACTTCATGTATCAGGACGTGCTTTACCGTTTACTGTTGCATGCATCTGGGAAGTTTTATGAGAGCAAAGACTCTGTCCTTCTCTATTTACATTGTAAGGCAGCATCCAGAGATGTGGGCATATTCTGAGTCCGTACAATTGATCAAAGCCTTCACCTGGAGTTTCTGGGGCCATTTTCTCACTCAGTCGTTGGGGACATTGACACAGGGAGGGGACAACACTTAGCTCAAGAGCATTAACACAGGTCTTTAGTGCCCCATGCCTCATTTTGCTGACTGAGCTGTGACACAGGAGCTCTGGTCATCACGCAAATTCCATCGCCCTAAGGATTGATTTGGGGAATATTGCTCGTCAGCTGTGCCAGGGCGCCCTCTCTTCTGTGCCCACAGCCCTGGAACCGCTGCATCTATCCGCCTCTCCCGGTGCTGATGTTTCTCAGACCTCTCTCTGGTCAGTGGCCAGTCATAGTGCCCCAGTGGGCCCAGTAGGGACAGCTCTGACTCTCTACCCCTCTTTGTAGGAGGTGATTTTCTAGGAAATGTCTTAAGCTCTCTAGAGGTGCAAAGGGACGGAAATCTCTTGTAAGTCTCGTAGTTGTCATCGTGGTGGTTCTCCTGGAGGTTGTTCTCCACTGGACAGCAAGGAAGGGCACAGGCCAAAGTCCTTGTCTCCAGGCGACTTCTCATACTCTCCAAAGAGGTCCCTCCCTGATGTACCTTCAAGAGCCCATCACTTCTCATTGTCTGTGTCCCCACTTGGATTTCTCCAACGTGTCAATACTGCACACATCTTTGGATATTCCTGCGTAGGACCTGGGACTCACTATAAACTTTAGTGCCAGAAATAAATAACTTCAGGTACCCATGTTCCATAGGTTTCCCTATGGACTCAAATTATATTCCTAGATGACGGATTTTACATTAAACAAAAAATTCCCCAACGTATCTAGGAGCACATTGGATCCTTAATAAATGCTTGTTAACGGTGGGAAATCCATTAAATGTATATCCAAGTAATTTTTTATCCTCTGATGTCTCTCTCATGATGCCTACTATTAACTTCCCTACTTTGGGGAACTACTCAGATAAGACTTTCTAAGAGAGAAGAATGGGTATATTTAGCAGTCATCAGATAGTTACTGCTGAGTTTTTAAAAACCTGTTAATTGTACTCACTTAAGGCTAAATTACATGTCCCTGTCTTCAAACAGCGATGCTGGTGATTTTATAAATGCCGGTTGGATAGCACTGTAATTAGTGGGCACCAGCCTCTATGTTGGTAACGATTGATTCTTATACATTGACACTGAAGAGGTTTCTCTTTCCTGTGGTCACAAAGAGGTAAAAAAAAAAAAAAGACTTCCTTTTTAATAAGGCATCCCAAGCAGTCTAAGTACCTGTGAATTATAAATGAAAACTTTTCAGTGATTAAAATAAATATACTGATGCAGTCCCCTTCTCTGCATCATGGCTTCACGAGGCCTGCCTGAGAATCACTCAGGGAAGTCCCGTGGGTCTCTGAGATCACTTCCTTCTGTTTCATGAGTTTTTCTGATGTAAAGCAGAGAGAATCAAGGGCAGTGGCATTTCAATTGGTTTGAAGAGAGGGACTCTTTCTTCCCCGAAGAGTCATCACCCAGTTGCTGATGGTCAGATAGGGCCCCAGGGTCCAGCTCTTCATGAGACTAGTTTTAGTAGTTGTGGTCCCCTAATATAACCTGTGTTTTGTTCCTTCAAGAATCAATTTACAGCATTTAACGTTCAAGGATGGTTCCATTTCTCTTTTTTCATCCACAGGTGAGGCTTCATTTAGTAGAGGCAGTTAAGAGCAGGTGCTGGGGCAGTTGGTTCAGGAGTCCTTTACACTGCTGGAGGGGCTCATACACTGAGGAACTTGAAGACTATCACTCTGAAATAAGAGCCGAACACAGTGTCAGATGGACACAAGTCAATATTAATAGTGTCATTTATAGGAAGTCTTATTTCCCATCTCTCAGACTTATAGCAAAGCTCTTACACAATCAGTGGTCATTGTGTAAGAAGTTGGTAGCAGAGAAATAGCCCTCAAAGACCACAGGAAGTACCTGAGAGAAAGGAAGGGGGGAAGCCTGGGTGGAGAGGGAAAATTTTCTGGCTCTGTTTATTCCTCCCTTCCCTCCATTTGCCTTTTATTTGATCAGTTGTTGATTAAATAACATTTATTTCTGTTGCGGAGTTGTAAGTAAGAAACTACTGGCCTTTTATACTGTTCAAGTTGGAAATGAAAGTGATGAGGATTGCAGGTCATTGGTTCTAATATGGCTCATTTTGCCAACGTTATTAATAGCTTTGGGGGAGTAATTCATGTCAAGGTGAAAGCAGTGAACCCTTTAGCAACCGGGAATGTGCCAAGGGAATATTCACTTAGCCTTCCATAGACCTTTCTCTTGCCAGAACATGTCTTTAAGGTCCAATGTCTAATATTTTTGACTTTTTAATCCAAATTTTTAACTTACTTAGAGTCCTTTTGGTGGTTTGTTTAGATTATTAAATCATTCTTTTTTAAGCAATGTATGTAACAAAAAGTAATGCAGGGAAGATAGTGCTTAAAAAAATCTTTGTTTAATGTCAATAATATTTATTGCCACCAGATTAGGACCAAGGTAACATCAGATTAGTAAATAGCATTTCAGTCACAGACCTTTTAGGGATGTGAAGTAAAGAAGACCAAAGAAGTTGAAGAAACAACTGGATTTATTTTTGGGGAGTTTCGAAACCATCGATGAGACATTGGCAAAATTGGGAAAATTATTGCTGAATCTTGAGCCAGTGATGTCCCATGATCAGACCATGTGGCTATTATGTGTTTAGAGAGCCATCATGTTTCTTGGCATATTTTAATCTAAAAAACCTTTATCCTAAAAAATTAGAGAAAAATTACAACCGTAATAAATTGGTCTTATTTTCATGGATTCATGACACCAGTCTCTTTCCATTTCTTTCCATGTAGTGTTGTTTACAACTACTGCCCACTTAACAAACAAAATTTGGGAGTCTGTAAGGGACAAAATACTAAAGCCATTAGGCCCTTAAGGAAAAGTGTGCAAGATACATCTTCTGTTTTTAACCTGCTTCCCCCTTGCCACACCCCTAGGAGAACCTTTTCTTTCGAGAACTCACGGATCAACAGCTGGAAGATGGTTGTATTTCTGAGCGTCGAGGTCCAACTTGTTCTCTTCTAAGCTTTTTATGCTGCAAGAACCCTTTGGAGTGATTTGAAATAACCTCTCCACTCATTCATAACGTATTGAAAATCTATTTGGAGCAAGGTATTGTGGTAGATTTAAAGAGAGGAGAAATGGTTCATTCACTTAGTGCATGTTTGTTCACACACTATGTGGTTAAGAACTAGGAATAGAGTGGAGAGCAAACGAAGACACCACTCCTGCCCTCTTGGAGTTGAGTCTAGTAGAGGAGACACCCTTGAATCAAAAAACCACACGCACAAATACTAGTGTGGTGTGCGACATGAGATGTAAAATAGAGGAATCTCATGTCTGGGGCAAAGGGCTTCCCTGAAGAAGGGATGTTTAAGGGAAGACTGAGGAGAGATTCACTCAGGAAGGAGTGGGGTACAGAACTGTACTGCAGGTAGAGGCAGCAGCTGGTGCCCATGTTCTGTGGTGAGGGATAGCACAGCATAATTGAGAGAGGGTACCGGCTATGGTGCTGGAGCTCAGAGAACTAGGGGGATCTCAGGGTGAGATGAATCTGGAGTGGGAGGTGGGGGCAGACCGTGTAAGACCTTATAACCACTTTAAGGATTTGGGGTTTGATCCTAAGAGCAGTGGGAAATCAGTGAAGGGTTTTAAGCAGGGAAGGTGAAGGGAACCCATTTGTGGTTTGCAGAGACCACTCTAGTGCCATTGGAGTGGAGTGGTAGCAAGAGTAGTTAGGGCACTAGTGCATCCAAGTGAAAGATGACAGTATCTCAAATGCACATTATGGAGAAGGGAGCTGGAGATGTGGAAGAGGCAGAAGCAATAGAACTTGGTATTGATTGACTGTGGTTTGGAGGAGGGGTGTTAGCATGACCCTTAGGTTTCTAGCTTGCTCATAGGGTGAATGGTGGTTACAGTCACTGAGATAGAAAACTGGGATAAAATAAGATTTGGGGGGGAAAGCTGAATTTTACTTTGGACATGTTGAGTTTGACCTGTTATACGGTGTCATAAAGTAGGCTCTTGTTATGTAATCTAAAAAAAAAAAAGGATTTTAGAAAGATCGAGATGGCCAGGGGTAGAGTGCTCCAATTACTTAATGTTGCGTAACAAACACCCAATAGTTATGGTTTACAACAACATTGATTTTGCTCACGAGTCTGGAATTTTGGTAGGAATTTTAGAATTGCAGATAGCTCGTCTCTGCTTGGTGTCGGCTGGGGTAGCCTGAAGGCTGGGGGCTGGAATCACCAGATAGCTTGCTCACTCTATGGCAGTTGATACTGGCTGTTGGCTGGCACCTTAGCTGGGGCTGTGGCCAGAACACCTATCCCTGGCCTTTTCCTGTGGCTGCTGGGCTTCTCAGAGCTTGGTTGGCTGGGCTCCACTGAGTGTCACAAGAGTAGAGTGAGAGCCAGGCAGGGGTCCTACCTCCTTCCGTGCCCTCACCTTGGAAGTCATCAGCATCACTTCTGCTTTCCACTAAATTCTATTCGTTAGAAGTGAGTCACTAGGCCAGGCTGTAGGGACACAGGTCAAAGGGAGAGGAATTAGAGTCCACCTTTTGATGGGAAGAGCCTTGAAGAATTTGCCAACATGTTCTAAAAGCACCACTTGGGGTGAGAGGTGAAGAGAAGAAAGCAAAGAGCATTCCAGCTGGAGGGAAGAGTTGGAAGCTGGAAAGTAGAAACTGTATTCAATAGAAGTGCTGTTGACCCAATTAGAGAATGCATGAGGGGTCATGAGTAGGGGGGAAATATAGGTTAAAAGAAAGTTTGGGACCAAATTGTGGTGGAGCCCAAATTCCCTGAAATCCGTTGTTTTGAACCCTGAAACAAGATGTCAGAGAAGACTACAGGTTCAGATTTATTAAATAAAGATGAAAAGTAGAGATAACAGTTCAGTGACTGGCACGGGTTAGGAAGAACTCTATTTGATGATGAAATGATTCGTGCCAATTTTTTTTCTGGTTCTAGTCTACAAATTTTGGATCATATGTTTCCAAATTTAAACTGAAGACATGCTCAAATCTCTCTTCATTTGGGTTTGTTCTTTGCCTTATGCCAGTTGGAAAGATGAGTCAAAAAACCCCCACAAAACATGCATGAGTGGTTCCAACAGGGGGTGGATCTCCTTTATCCCTTAGTGGGTTAACTGCAGGAATCTTGGTATTTCTGTTCCTGGTTATGGCTTCAAATTCCTTCCATCTCACTCTTGGACTACCTCAATAGGACTGCCTCGGGGCAAGTGTAGTGGGTTGAATAATGTCCCCACAAGTTCATGTCCACGTGGAACCTGAGAATATCACCTTACTTGGAAATAGGATCTTTGTAGATGGAACTAGTTAAGGATCTCAAGATGAAATCATCCTGAGTTTAGGGTGAGCCTAAGTCCAGTGACTGACGTCCCTCTATGAAAAGGAGAAAGTACATGGGGACAGAGGGAAGAAGACCATGTGAAAATACAGAGGCAGGGATTGGAGTTACACATCTATAAACCAAAGATTGCCAGGAGCCACCAGAAGCTGGAAGAGGCAAGGAAGGTTACTCCGCTAGAGCCTTTAGAGGTAACGTGACCCTGTCAACACCTTGATTTCAGACTTCTGGCCACCAGAACTGAGAGAATAAACTTCTGGGTTTTTTAAAGTCACCCAGCGTGTGATGATTTGTAACAGCAACTCTAGGAAACTAGCATCAGGAGTTAGAGCCGGGCATTGAGAGTATTGGTGTTAGTTTGCCAAATGCCAAACAATTTTGAATCTGTTCATAATTGGGTATCATTTTTATCACTTCTACCTCCAGGAAATCAGGAAGTCTAGCATATTTCTAAGTGTAACAGCTAGGTATGTTGGCCTGGGAGAGGGGATATGAAACGTAAGTGATGGGCTCCACCAAAGTGCCCTCATGTAACTCTGGCTGGCCCTTTTATCTGCCCTGGTAGATGGTCACCATGAAGGGAAATGGGCCAAGGAAGACTCACAGGTGGAACCTGATGCCTAACAGTTCATTCAGTGCAGGAGTTGCAGCTGTCTACAAAGGAAGGAGCCCGGTTCTTTGTCTCTATTACGGTAAATAGAGAAGAAAGCGGGCCTTCCTATGGCAAGCGGGCCTTCCTATGGCAACGGGGGATTGCTAATGAAGTAAAGGAGACAGAAGAATGTCCCAGTGGAGAAGAAGTATGTCAAAAACAGATTGCACACGTAATTACTTTCTCAGACCTTCCTGACATCATCAGCAGGACGGGTGTTTTGATGAGAAAACTTAATTAAAACTTAATTTTTTTTAAGTGGAAAATATTCAGCATGGTTACAGGAGGATTGAAATCAGGAAACTGTGTAATTTTAATTGTCTTCAAGAGATGTGCTTCACGGAGATGAGCATGGAGAGAAGGCAGCCACAGGGACAGACTCAGAGGTGAGTGGCCCTGTTGCATCTCCAGCATCGGCAGGTAGTGGTGGCCGTGCCTTTGGGTGGAGTTTTCCCTGCTCTTCCAGGTGATGGAATACAAACTCAGATTTCATTGTTGGCACATCAGCTCAGAGTAAGGGAAGTCGTGGGTCTATTCTGGAGCGCACTGGTCAGGCCCCATTTGGATTACACATTGTAGGCAGAATGTTGATTTTTAAAATATAAAGTTTGTTCCCCCCAAAATGGAAACTGGAAGCTGAGGAGGTTAACTCTCACATGAGGCAGCAGTTTTCTTTTTGCGGTACGCGGGCCTCTCACTGTTGTGGCCTCTCCCGTTGCAGAGCACAGGCTCCGGACGCGCAGGCTCAGCGGCCATGGCTCACGGGCCCAGCCGCTCCGCGGCATGTGGGATCCTCCTGGACCCGGGCACGAATCCGTGTCCCCTGCCTCAGCAGGCGGACTCTCAACCACTGCGCCACCAGGGAAGCCCGAGGCAGCAGTTTTTAAATGCTGATCTCTGAATCAGTTCTATCAGAATCATCTGGTTCCGGTTCACTAAATCTGATTGAGAACCTGTGTGTTTCTATTTTTAAAATAGACCTTGCCACGGGATTCTGGGAGTCAGGTGTGGGAACCACAGGTTTGTAATAAAAGGAGTGTGGACTCGGAAACAATATAGGCTGTGCCCTTTACTTCTCGTGGAGATTCAAGCTAATTGCTCTGCCTCCGTGGAATGGGGATAGTAAACTTACCTGATGGCGTTTTGTGATAATCAAAGATCACACCAGTGACGTGACTGAGACATAGTAAGTGATCTCAAAATGATAAAACTGTGTAAGAAGAATTGAGTCAGTCTCCTTGCTAAATTCGGAGAGTTAAGGAGGCTTTCTTCAGATATTTAGAGGGCAGCTGGGTGGAAGAGGTAATAAAATTATTTCTTGTGGCCTGTAGAGGTCAGACGCAGGCCCAGCAGGTGGAAGTCTTGGAGAGAGAGAAATTTCAGTGCAATACACAGTGGAACTTTCTAGCGAATGGTCCAGGGATGACCTGGGTTTACTTCAGAGGGCAGTACCTTCCTAATCACTGGAGCAGTTATAGCAGCTGCCATATCGGAGCCGCTGCTAGGTGACCACCTGGGTCAGCTTTGCAGTGGGGTTTCTGGCTTCCTGGGGAGCAGTGGCCAGCATTCCATTGCTTTGTAAACTATAAACACTGGTTTGAAGGAAGTTTTAGCAGAAAACATGCCCAAATAAGACATACACAAGTAGGGATGGCCTGTGAAGCATTTTCTACCAGAGGCATTATTGTCACCCTTAGCCCAGGCCTTCAGAAAGGAATGGGGGCGTATTTAGGTTTCTCTGATGACTGGGAGCTCTACTGGCATTTTGGGGGTGGGGACTAGAGCTGTAAAATGTGCTGAAAAGAGTAGGAGAGTTCCAGACAGTAAGAAATTATCCCACCCCAAGTGCCAACAGGGCGGACGGGCTCTATGCAAAACTGGCCCTTGTTGAAACCCAGTTGGTACCCCTGAACCAGGCCCTGAGGGTTCTTTTTGGTGCATAATTTGGAAGCCTCTGGTGTAGGATGGGCTGGGTTACAGGGCCTTGCATCCTGGCACTCCCTGGGACCACAAGTTTAAAGCCTAGTGTCAAAAAGAAGGTGGGCTGGGCCTGCCCTGAAGCGGAGCGTAAAGACAGTAGTGGGACATGAAGGCAGTTTACCTCCTTTTCACTGGGCACCATGTTTACCTGAATGCTGACACACTTTTCAGAAGGAGACTTAGCCGTTTTCCCAGTCTATCCCTCTTGATATCAACGAGATGTTGGGGGACCATTTGATGGGGACGAGGGAAGTAGTTTGTGTTCACGGTGTTTGCTGTCCCTGCAAGGCACTAAGCAGGCTGTGTGGGAAGTCCGATGTCTGACTTTGACCTCGGCATCAGGCTCCAGCCAACTGACATGAAAGCAATTTGTAATTAATTTCATCCTGGCTAACTCAAGTTTCCAAATCTTTCCTTTCTACATAGATGTTCCTTCTGCCTACCTTAATTAATTAATTACTTATGCAAATGCCTTTCTCCAGCTGTTTCATTGTTTGCTCTGATGGCTGTTTTCCCAGTCAGTGGGAAGACCCCACATCCCTTCTCTGTTGGCGCTCCCTGGTGAGGCTGGTGGTCACGAGGGAACCTTGATGAGTTACAGGGACATGACCAGGTTACCAAGCTGCACACTAAGAGAAACACTTCTCAGAGGTGCTCCGCAAGCCTAGGAGAGGTGACACAGCCCTTGGTAGTGGGCAGGAACAAAAGCCCTGAGGGAATTTGGCCCTCTACCTGAAGGTGATCCGAGTGAAGCAGGCATCTCCACTGTGGCACAGTTTGCTCGCCAGCCTTCATTATTGGCTTTCTGGGAAGCCAGTAAACAAGGTGGAGAGATGAATTATTCCCTTTGGAGTGCAGGGCCCCCCCCCGCCCCCGCCCCACAGTCCTCCTGGCTGTCACTTTGAGTCACGCCCCCGGCTTTCTGGAACCGGAATGATTGTCTCTAGTCAGCTCAGGTCTTGCAGCGGTGCCAGATCCAACCTGTGACATTGTCTGAGCAGCAGGGCGTTCTGTTCCTCCTGGCTTAGCTCTGGAGCAGAGCAGTGTCCCCAGGCGGACCACAGCTCATTCCTTTCCTTCCCAGCATTCTTTAGAACCCTCGGGGCTTGTCACCTGGAATCAAAGACTTGCCAGCACTAAAGAGAATCTTAAAGGTCAGCTTATTCAACCTCCCACCCAGGATATGATCTTCCGGAACTAACCGCCCTCGTGGCACATTAGTAATAGTGTATGTGGTTGCTCAATGCAATTGTGTCATTTTAGGAGAAATGGCTTGCCCCCAGGGTGTCGTAAAACCCAGTGTAATGAGCTGGGCTGTGATGGACGTTTACTCTGGTTTCCGACCTTAATTATTAGTGGTTTGGATTCTTTAAGTTTATGATAGGTTTTCTGATTACCAGTTATGATGTACTACATGCCATTTTTTGAATATAACATGAAGCTCTGAACCACTTTGAACAGCACAGCGGCCAAACGCCCAACAATTGGCAATTTCCCCTTCTAATGTCAGCTGTTTGGATCATTGCATCTACTGCGATGGCTGGGGAACCACTTTGTCTTCATTCTCTGGCTTTGGTGTTATTTTCTGATGTTGTCATTACCTACCTGGGTACAGCCCTGCGCCATACTGGGACCTCAGCTCTGTGCCGGTGAGGAAGTGCGGTTCCACTGGGGAAATGGCCTAGAGCCATTGTTCTCAGACTTGGCTGTGCAGTAGAATCACGTGGGGACCTTTACAGAAATGCTGATGCATGGGTCCCGCTCCTGGAAATTCTGATGTAATTATCTGGGGTGCAGCCTGGGTCTCAGGAGTTCTGTCATCTCCATGGATAATTCCAGTGTGCAGGCAGGCTTGTGAACCTGTGACTGAAGGGACTGGCCATCTAGGAGAGCAGTACAAATGGTGGTGGCCAGGGGGGGTTAAAATGGACTTGTGATATGTAAGAGCGTTTTCACCCCAGAGGTCTAATTAGGCGGTAGCAGGGTTTGCAGGGGGAACGTTTACTCATTAGGCTGATGACCAAACAGTGCACAGGAACAGGATGCGGCTGCTAAGGGTTAGGGGGATGCAAGGATGGGGCGGATTGACAGTTCTCTAGCAAATAAGATGGGATCTGCAGTTCCAGCAGGAAGAGCTCAGATAAGGACCTTGGACACAAGGAGGTGGTGTGGGCTGTGTCCACGAGCCGCGGTCGGAGGACAAGGCTGAAGCCTGTTTGTCGTGCTCTCATCGGGCTTGCCGCTCTCATAGACAGTGAGGCTGACTCCAGAGCCTGCCTTCTGACTGGATGACGGGGCTCTTCATTTATCTCCAGGCTCGAGGCTGAGCCTGCAGGAAAACAAAAACTAGAGTTCTCGTGTCATCCAAGACTGAGACAGTCAGAGAAAAATGGGCTTGGAATCAGAGGAGTTCGGGATAAAAAGATTGCTCTCAGTCTGTTGTAATGATCAGGGCAGTCATTAGGACTGCCTGGAAAGGTGATGTTCTTGGTTGTGTCTTCTTGTGAAAGTAATTTCCTCTCCCAAACCAGGCCGATGTGACACCCTTCCCCTCTCATATCGGAAGTGTTGAATTAGGTAATGTCTTTAAAGCTCTCTCTGGAGTCCTTAGAAAAAAGATCATTTGAACACTATGCCTAGACAGGAAAGAAAATGCAATTTACCTAAGCACTGCACCATAGCATTCAGTCTTCACCTCCACGTGGACTCCTAGCAACTAGAAGCCCAGGATTTGACGTGAGAAGGCTGGATATTTGGCCGAATGGAAACAGGGATGTAGCTCAGGATTTGAAGCACTAGAAGTTGGAGAATCTTTTGATTCCCAGGTGTGTATATTTGTAACCCACTTGAAACTAGGGAAGGTCTCTCGTATAGAAAATCTTGCTTCTTGTCCCTTGGCAGCGCAGGTGGTCAGTGGGGGTGTAGAACTTCCTCCTTGTTCTGGGAGATGAGCACCCAGGTTTCCTTGACTACCATGTTGTGGATGTGTGCCACTGTGGGAGGATGTTGCCTGTTCTATGGCTTATAAATGACAAGGGATTTTTCAGAACGCCTCGGGAAGAATTTGAACTTTTTCCTCGAGACAGTGGGGAGCTACTGGAGGTGTTTGGCCAGGTGAGCAACATGTTGAAATAAATATTTTAGGAATATGCACTTGGCAGCCTTGTGTAGGTGGGGGGTAATAATACTTAAATGCTGGCTTGTTGTGAAGAGTAAATGAAATGATATAAGTGAATGTGAAGATGCAGGACTACTATTCCTTTATCCATTCTTGTTGCTTTCTCTGAGGTCTGGTACCCCCCAAGGACACAATATTCTCTGTTTTTTTTTTAAACACCTTTATTAGAGTGTGTCAGGTGAGCAACATGTTGAAATAAATATTTTAGGAATATGCACTTGGCAGCCTTGTGTAGGTGGGGGGTAATAATACTTAAATGCTGGCTTGTTGTGAAGAGTAAATGAAATGATATAAGTGAATGTGAAGATGCAGTACTACTATTCCTTTATCCATTCTTGTTGCTTTCTCTGAGGTCTGGTGCCCCCCAAGGACACAATATTCTCTCTTTTTTCTTTAAACACCTTTATTAGAGTATGTTTGCTTTACAATGCTGTGTTGGTTTCTGCTTTATAACAAAGTGAATCAGCTATACATACACATATATCCCCGTATCTCCTCCCTCTTGCATCTCCCTCCCACCCTCACTATCCCACCCCTCTAGGTGGTCACAAAGCACCGAGCTGATCTCCCTGTGCTATGTGGCTGCTCCCCACTAGCTAACTATTTTACTTTGGTAGGGTGTATATGTCTATGCCACTCTCTCACTTCGTCCCAGCTTACCCTTCCCCCTCCCCATATCCTCAAGTCCATTCTCTAGTAGGTCTGTGTCTTTATTCCTGTCCTGCTCCTAGGTTCTTCAGAAGCATTTTTTTTTCTTTAGATTCCATATATATGTGTTAGCGTACAGTATTTTTACATGACTCTTTTTGAATTATGGTTTTCTCAGGGTATATGCCCAGTAGTGGGATTGCTGGGTCATATGGTAGTTCTTTAGTTTCTTAAGGAACCTCCATACTGTTCTCCATAGTGGCTGTATCCATTTACATTCCCACCAACAGTGCAAGAGGGTTCCCTTTTCTCCATACCCTCTCCAGCATTTATTGTTTGTAGATTTTTTGATGATGGCTATTCTGACTGATGTGAGGTGATACCTCATTGTAGTTTTGATTTGCATTTCTCTAATGATTAGTGATGTTGAGTATCCTTTCATGTGTTTGTTGGCAATCTGTATATCTTCTTTGGGGAAATGTCTATTTAGGTATTCTGCCCATTTTTGGATTGGGTTGTTTGTTTTTTCGATGTTGAGCTGTATGAGCTGCTTGTAAATTTTGGAGATTAATCCTTTGTCAGTTGCTTCATTTGCAAATATTTTCTCCCATTCTGAGGGTTGTCTTTTTGTCTTGTTTATGGTTTCTTTTGCTGTGCAAAAGCTTTGAAGTTTCATTAGGTCCCATTTGTTTATTTTTGTTTTTATTTCCATTTCTCTAGGAGGTGGGTCAAAAAGGATCTTGCTGTGATTTATGTCATAGAGTGTTCTGCCTATGTTTTCCTCTAAGAGTTTGATAGTGTCTGGCCTTACATTTAGGTCTTTAATCCATTTTGAGTTTATTTTTGTGTGTGGTGTTAGGGAGTGTTCTAATTTCATTCCTTTACATGTAGCAGGACACAATATTCTCTTGACCAGTATATTAGTTTGCTAGGGCTGCCATAGCAAAGTACCACAGACTGGGTGGCTTAAACAACAGAAATTGATTTTCTAACACTTTTGGAGGCTGGTAGTCTGAGATCAAGGTGTTGGCATAGTTGGTTCCTTCTAAGGGCCGTGAGGGAGGATCTGTTCTGGGCCTCTCCACTTGGCTTGTTGATGGCCATCTTCTCATTGCCTTCCCTCTGTGTGTGTGTCTCCATCCAAATTTCTCCTTCTTGTAAGGATACCAGTCTTATTGGAATAGGGCCTATCTTAATGACCTTATTTTAATTTAATTACCTCTATAGGGACCTTATCTCTCAATATGGTCACATTCTGAGGCACTGGGGGTTTAGAACTTCAACATATGAATTTGGGGGAGGGACATAATTCAGCCCATAACACCCAGTCTTTTTGGAGACCTTCTCTTTTAGGGCTGTCCACTTAGTAATTACAGGCTATCTTAAGAGGTATTTCAAGACCCAGCAACCCCCTTCTCCACCCACTGTATGCCCAAAATTATGTTCATTATTTCTTGGTTCCTGTTATCCCATCACTAGAATTACTTGGTTGAATAAAGCAGTGTTTTAAGATAATTTCTGTAAATATGCACTCCTTTTACGTAAGAGGAATGAAAATAGCAGCCAGTGAACTACTGGACGAATTTGTTTACCAAATGTCAAACGATTACTAATGTATGATAGCTAGTTCAGGAACCTAAGACATGTGACACAGTACAGAACATTTAGAATATCCCATGTAACATCGGCAAGGGCTCTGGAGCCAGTCTGCCTGGGGTTGAATTCCAGCTCTGCCGTTTTGTCTCTCTGTGACAATAGGCAAATTATTTACTCTCTCTGATTTTTTTCTTCATCTGAATAATGGGCATAATAGTAGCACGTGTCTGATGTGGTTGATTAGAAGATAAGAGAGCTAATACACATAAAGTGCCTTGTCTATAGTCAGCTTTCAAAAAATGCAGCAGCTATTACTGTTGTTGTTGTTATTATAATGTTTTATGAATTGCAAAGCACATCCCTGTCTTCTTCTTTGCCATTAAAACAACCCTGTGGAGTAAGAGTAATTAGTCCTACTTTACAGATGAAGTGCCTGAGGCTCTAAGACATTAAGTGAACCGTCCCGGGGCGTATGGCAGTGTTCCTAAATTTTATTTCACTATTGAGGATGCCTATTAGAAGAGAAATAGAACACCAAAATGACAGGGCTTTCCCCAGGAAGGTGAGGCCAAAGTGTGAGCTACTATAGGATGGCCTTGGGGCAGAACAGGGATGTAAGCTCCTGAGAAGTGATCAAAGAGGCAATCTTGGGGGGAGAAGGATTTCAAAGAACTGTGCCTCTTGGTCAGTGCATCATGGGTTGTAATGCTGTCCAGGTAGCTGCACTTTGAACCCTTCTTGGCTGTTTGATGGTAAAGACAATCTTTGAATGTGGTGGTTTCTGGTATTAGATTAGTGGAATCCAGTTGCCTCTCAGATTTCCCTGTCACATGCTGGCTCTGCCAGGTGACCTCCATGTGCGGGTTTTATGATGTTTCCAGTGCCCAACATACAGCCTGTGCTATTTTTTCTAGGACTCCCGATGGTACACTCCATTCACTGGAGCAGGAAAGTTTTCTCCCTGTTCTCCTAAGTGTGGTCCTCTTATTGCATCCTCAAGCGTGGACAATGAAAATAAACGGGGAGAAATCAGCATTCTCCTAGTGATGAGGCAAGGCTGAAGGATGCCATCATTAATGTGACCATGTATGGCCAACTTGGAACTTTGCACACGTCGGTAAAGTTGTCCAATCTTGCTAATTTCAAAATTTTAAATTCAGTTTAAAATGCTTTATAAAATTATTTTTATCTTATGAAGTATGTATAGTTCTCTATGCATGTGTCTTTTACCCATTAGATTATGAGCCAGCTCATGGGTAAGCACTAAGAGCTACTTAACTTTGTGCCAGAACTCAATAATGCCTAGTAAATAGTAGGTGTTAGTAAATGACAAATGTTCAGTCAAATCAAAAGCTTAGATATAATCTGTACCACCTCCCTGGGCCACTGGGAATGCCTATATTATGTCTCAAAGCACTTTGAATTCAGGTACAAGAGTAGAAGTAATTTTAACACAACCAGTGTGCTTTAATAAAGGCAGAATTACAGCTATTTCTTTTTCCCTTGAACATCAAAGCAATCTATAAATGAATAAATATATGAAAGAGTCATCAAATGCTATAGGAGAGGACTACTGTTTGGTTTACAAATGATTCCTGTTTCATTGCATGTGGCAAGGATGGATGGAGGTGGTGTCGGGTCAAGACAGACTCAGTTCTGTTGGTAAATTATTTACCTTGGTCACTGTTACGGGCTGAATTGTCCTCTCCAAATGCATGTGTTGAAAGCCCTAACCCCCAGTACCTCAGCATGTATTTGGAGATAGGGCCATTAAAGAGGTGTAAATTGGGATGAGCCCTAATCCAGTCTGACTGGTGTCCTTATAAGAAGAGGAAATTTGGCTACATAGAGTGACACCAGGGATGTGTGTATAAAGGCAAGGTCACGTTAGGACTCAGTGAGAAGGCAGCCATCTGCAAGCCAAGGAGAGAGGAGATGCCTCCAAAGAAACCAAACCTACCGACACCTTGATCTCAGACTTGCAGCCTTCAGATGTATGAAAAATCCATTTCCGTTGTTGAAGCCACTCTGTCTGTAGTATTTTATTATGGCGTCCCTAGCGAATTAATGCAAACCACCTACTCTGCAGCCTTTGTAGGATCCAAGGAGGAGAGCATGTAAAAAATAAAAGGGGAGGTGATGTAGACCCTTTCTTGTTTAATGGAAGTTTTGTAAGTATCACACTGGACTATGAAAGAGTCTGTGAATTTTGCTTGTTTGTTTCCATTCTCACACCAAAGCCAGTCTTGAAAGGGACCAAGTGGGATCTTCCACACAGATGCCATGGACTGGGGGCTCAAGAAAGACACTGTGAAGTCATTGTTGAAATATTCTGTTTCCATGAGGTTTCTGCATGTCATTATGGGCCCTCCCCCGCAACCTTTGCAATTAGCAAAACTACAGGAGTGCTGAGCAGTGATGTCTTCCGCATAGAATTGTGTTTGTGGCCAGCCTTACTTGAATTAAACTATTTGGCCATATCTACCAACTGGAGTGCTGGATAACGAACGAGGAAAACGAAATGTGAGTTCTTTCTTCCACTGTACAATGGGGCTTCTGTTTTCTTTGTTTTCCTCTCGTTCTTAAGTTCTGTGGGAAACCCATGGGAAGTAAGAGATTCTATCCATGGTATTTGACTTCAAATCATTTCATCTCTTTTGTTCTTTCTCTCATCTATTCCACTGTGTTTTTATAATATACTCAAGGGCAGGATTAATAGCAGAGATAATTCCACTATGAAATTTGAGCAACGTGAATTCTTTATCAAGATTTCAAGAATCAAAACTTTGATTACAATCTAGCCCATAATTGGGACTTGTATGCACTTGACCTTGTTCATTTACATTAACTAGCATAAAATGCCTAATGAGTGCAGCAAAAAGGGGAAAAAATGCTATATGGGGAAGAAGAAATGATTGCTCTTCTGTTACTCATTGGAGGGAACGGTTGGATTTATTTCAAGTTGTTATTTAGGTAAATACTGTTGATGGACTCTGTGGAGTGTGAAAGTGGTGGACCCTAGCCTGCCTCCATTCCCTGCAGTGTTGTCTGGAAGGATGCTGCAGAATAGACATAAGGCCGAATTACTCCGCAAAATGAAGTTGAAGAATTTTAGTTTGAAGTGGTAAAAGAGACTGACAGGAGATGAAATGCAAATGAGATTCAGTGGGGCCCACAAATGCAAGTCAACAGATGACAGAGACTGTAAATCCACCAGGAATCCATAGAACTTTCGAAGAGGGCACTGGACTCCCACAAGAAAGTGAGATTGGTGAGGGTTTTGTTTGAGCCATTAAAAATAAATGTGTAATAAATGAATGAATGAATAGTAATGCCCAGAAAGCTGGAGATCTTGGGAGAAACCCAGGCGAGAAACACTTGGGTTTAAGCAAAACTGCAGTCATAGAAGCTTTGTAATCCCTACTGTGAAGCTAGGGGAAGGGAATGTTTCTGCTCAAGTACATGGGCTATTCCTCTTTTCCGGGGGGAGTGGCAGGAGGAAGGGGTGCAAAGCAGGAGGTAAATAAGATGAAAACATTCCATGTGTTGGTAGTTGGTTACCTAGGAAGGTTTTAGGAAAGAAAAAAAATGACTTGTTCTAGCCAGCAAGCTGAATGATCAAACCCGCCCTCCCCTACCCCACTTTGCCTATAGCCTGCCTTTTCATTTGTAGCATTTTGTTTTTTGGCTGCGTTGGGTCTTCCTTGTGTCTTCATTGCTGCACGCGGGCTTTCTCTAGTTGTGGCGAGCGGGGGCTACTCTTTGTTGCAGAGCTTGGGCTCCTCATTGCGGTGGCTTCTCTTGTTGCGGAGCATGGGCCCTAGGCTAGCAGGCTCAGTAGTTGTGGCACATGGGCTTAGTTGCTCCTTGGCATGTGGGATCTTCCCAGACCAGGGCTTGAACCCGTGTCCCCTGCACCGGCAGGCAGATTCTTAACCACTGCGCCACCAGGGCATTTTGTATTTTTTTATGCAAAGAGATTTCTCATGAGAGTAGAAGACAGCCCAGGAGAGGGAAGGTATTACCTCTCTCCAGGCACAGGGTTTCAGAACCGTACTGCTCTGGAGTCATAAAAAGAAAACTAAGTCTTTGATTTGCAGGTGGTTTGTTTTGCTCGCTGTATCAAGTAAAACTCAGATGGACTATTTCATCCGGCTGCTCTCTGGATGTTCCCTGCAGCTCCATGCCTGAGCAGCCCTGGGGGAGGGCACAGAAAGGAAGGGGGAGGAGAGAGGAAGGAGAAAACGGGACCAGGATTTCAGTGTTGGAGATCTTCCCTGTGTCAGACACCTGGAGTGATCAGCCCTTCAAATCCTCAACATGACCCTTGGATAGAGGGTTGATGTTCCATTTTATAGGTGAGGAGACTGAACCTCAGTTCAATCTGACTGAGCTAGTAGCTCATAGTTATGAAGTGGCATGGTGCAGTTGTGGGACTCAAAACCAGGGCTCTTCGGTCAGAAGTGGCGCATTTCATGACTTAACCCTCCCTTCATTCCTTCCTCATTCCTTTTCTTTCCTTCCTCCCTCCCTTCTTTCCTTTTTGTTGTCTCTCTTGAGGTGAATGGTGATAACTCTTAAGCACTAGAGGTACATTTTAAATAAATAATGACTTCAATTTGTAACCATCTTTTGTTCTAGAATTTTAACAAACGTAATATGTTTGAAAGTTATTTTCCAACAGGCCTGATGAGGTGGTGTATGACCGTGACTGCTGTCATATATTTTCTGTTGGTAAAGTCAGGGTTAATTTGCAAATGTCTGAAGAGGACAGGGCGTGAGCAGCCAGATAGAGCTGGGGTGGGACCAGGAGAGTGAGATCTCCTTATAGGTCCACCTGGTCTGTCTTAGGGGCACCTACTTCAGTGGTAGCTCAACTCATACTTTGTGAGTTCCGACGCGGAGCCAGGAACCGTGCTTGGGATAGAAAAGCAAAGAAGTCAGGGCACTCGCCTTGCATTGCCCACCAAGCCAAGAAGGTGAGTCAGACTCAGGCAAGGAAGAATCACATCACACGTACGTGCTCCAGCCTGGAGATGCAAGGACAGCTTTCGAAGGGCATAGACCTGATAGGTAGAGTCACTTGTGGGGAACAGAGTGTGAGGAGGAATAAAGCAGTTCAAGGGTTGTATCACCACGAGGAAACAGGATGTGAAGGAGTTTTTTAGCAATCTGGCCTCACCCATAATGAGCAGGTCTCCCAGGACCTCCGCTGCCAGTAGTTCAGCTTTACAACCAATAGCCGTCCCTGAGCTCATGATTTAAAAGAGTGTTGCTGGGTTTCCCTTGGGGCCCTGCTTTCATTTGTCGTGGTCTCGTAGTTTGTTCTGGCACAACATCCCGCATGGGTTTTTACAGCTTGCTTAGTGCATGGGCATCTTTCCACCAAGCAGCATGTTTACGAATACCAGCCCTTCGTTTTCTGAAAATACCGCTGAAGAGAGCAACTGTGCTGGGCTGAGCCGTGTGTTTGAGGCCAGGCAACCAGCCACCGGCATTGGCTCTTCCTGGTGACGGGCCTGCTCATGTCGTCTGCTTCTTCGGCACTATAAACTCCAAGAAAGGGCCTGTCCTCTGTTGACATGCCGTCATTTGGGAAGCTAAAACCCTTTCTGGCAATTCCTGCGATGCTTAGTGTAACAATGCTCTGATCTAAATTTGTCACACGTTCTAGAAAACCCCTTTGTATAAACTCCCTGTATTAGTGAATTCATCCCAACTCCTTAGAGTACATATTCGCACAAATTTTAGAGTTAATCAACAGTGACTAATCTGAATGTTTCAAAATTTGTGTTTCCTGTGCAGGTCCCTTCAAACCACTCCTCCTTCTGGCCCCATTTTTGAGAGAAAGACAGACAGACAGATAGACAGACCCCACCATACCTTACTGGTTTCTAACTGATGGTCAGATAACTCCCTCCTCTCTGTTACTCCTGACTTCAAAACCTCCACTTCCATTGTAGTTTTCTCTTTCTCTTACTATATTTCTTACTTTCAAAAACATGTAGGTGAGTGGAATTCAAGGGCTTCCGATCATTTGTTGTATTTGTAAGCTCCTTTCTCTGTGTCTATATTTTCTCAACGTTAGTCCTGAATGCAGACTAGTTAAACGTATATAGAAGAGAGAGTAGGGAGTTACGTTGTTTCACCCACTCAGGAGCTTCCCAATTCAGGAATTGTCTGGATGGGGAAGGCTTTACTGTATGGCGACACTAGCCAGCTAAGTGCATTAAGGAGGCCCGTCTGTGACAGACTTCAGAAATAGACCAAAGATAGAGGGAGTTTTGAGAAATCTAAGGAAGCATAGAAGCCATCCTTAAGGTTGGAGGTCAAAAATGATTGGTAGCAGTGGGTTCATCTCACAATTTGAAAATGCTGTAAGGAAAAAAATGCACCTTTCTCTAGACCTATTGATTTCAGCAGATATCACACAGATGGTGGGGTACAGTGATCATCCCCCAGACACCCACCATTCAATATTTTCTTCCTTGTCACGTGTTCTCAATTTATTGTGAATGTTTTTCCTGCCTAATTTTTGGTGGCAATTTTTGAGGACTGGTAGCTGGACTCATTTATTCTTCGTTCGTTTATCAGATCATTTTGTGTGGGTTTTTCCCAGGTGCTATTTCAAATGTTGGGCACAGCTTTAGATTTAATAATTTAACTTCTTTCAATTCCTTACCAGCCCACTTGCACATTTCAAATGAATGAGTAATTTCTGAAGGGAGAATTGTTTTTAAAGGGAGAGTGTTTGTTTGTAGTTTCTGCTTCTTGTTCTTGGAGGGGACGTTCAGAGGGGTCAAGTCGGAGTTAAAAGCATCATCTGAAAAAGCAAGAGGTGAACCCTAGCACCTCCTCCCCAACTCAGTTTGAGTTCCTTAATTAGGCACAACCAGCCCCCACCCGCCAGAGTTCCCACCTGTGAGATAACAAGGCTGGTGCCTTCAGGGTCCCTTTCTTGCAAAGCTAGTGGATCAGAACTAGTGGACTCATGTTTTATTGGCTTAACAATCTGATCCTGGTTAGAAATACAGGATTAAAGTTCTAAAAATTATAGTATTTTCTTGGATACACTATAATTCTTGGAACAAAATGGTCTCAAATCTATTGTACATTTAAGCTAGTACTGTTTTTTATTTATAAAAATAAAACATGAACACAGCAGCAAAACTAAAGTAATACAAAAGATTATTCAAGCACAGTAAAATCTTCCTTTTCTCCTCCTGAATCTGAGTCTCTTTCCCTCACGGTAATACCTGTTAAGAGTTTCTTATTCTAAAAGTTTCCTATACATACACACATTTATATGTGTATACATTCATTTTTATACATTTCCACCGTATTTGCTAACTGCATTAGCTATATATTGCTGTATAACAAAGTACCACAAACACAGATGCTTAAAACTACATACACTTATCATCTGACAGTATCTGTGGGTCAGGAATCTGAGCACGGCTTAACTGAATCCTCTGCTTCAGGGGGTTCTCATGAGGCTACCATCAAGGTATCGTCCAGGACTGGGGTCCTATCTAAAAGCTTGCCTGGGGATGAGCCACGTTAAACTCATTTATATAGTTGTTAGCAGGATTTAGTTCCTTTGGGGCTGTTGGACTGAAGTCCCTCAGGTCCTAGCTGGCTGTGGGCCAGAGACCACCCTTAGTTCTTCACCAAGTGGTCCTCCCTATCATGACAACTTGGCTCTTCAAAGCCAGCAAGGAAGGGAGTCTGCTAGCAAGACAGGAGTTACAATTCTATGTAATGTAGTCAAAGAAGTGACAGCCCATCACCTTTGTCATATTCGGTTGGTTAGAAGCCAGTCACAGGTCCTGTCTACACTCAAGGGAGTGTACGTGAGCATTACATGAGCGTATGAATACCAAGAGGTGGGGACTATTGAGGGCCATCCTAGACTCTGTGCTCTATGCTGTATGAACACTGAACAGTTCCTATTAATTATATCTGTACTCCTATATGACAGTACTCTGCAGAGAATTCACTGTATGCCAGATGACACCTCTGATCTCCTTCATTTATCTTTCCTTATCCCATCCATAATTACAACTAACAAAACTTCAGGGCCTGTCCGTGGTAAAACAGAATCCTTATTCCAGAAATTTAATTAATAGTCAATAGAAATAATTGTGGGTAAACTAAAACATCATCACAAGGAGAAGTGGGTCAGAATATGCAAAATACAGTAGCTAATACTGAATAGCTAGCGGTGATGGTTAGAGTAATGAATAGCCTCTCCAGTGGGGATTTTGATCCCCACTGGCCCTATGGAAGCACTTGCCTGGAAGATCCTGCCTGTGCCTGGTGTTAGCCCATCAGCTGCTGAATAGTGGGGAGATTTTTGGTGGGGATTCTGGGGAAGGGGTCTGAGAGGCAGTGGTAGAGGACTGTGGGAGAGCTCAGGGCGATTTCTGTTTACTCACCATTAAAGACATATTTTAATAATAACGAGTGTAGCTGTACCAGTACATACAGCTTGAATATCACTTCTCTTATTAACAGCTAACCCTTATTGAGCCCTTTCTCAATATATAATATTGGTAATGTACAGAAAGGGAATGCAGCCAGTATTGCCTGAGCCAGTGTCTAAGCCCTATTAGAGGGGCTAGTGGTGATATGATTTATAGTTCTTTTTAAATAAAGAGCCAACAGTAAATAGGACAGTTTCTTCCTTCAGCACACGGCGGAGCTGGGAGAGAGCCCTCTCCAGCTTGAGTCTTGCTCCCCTTCTTTTGGCACCCCTGCCCCAGCCCTCATTGTGTGGTGCCTGGCACACATGCATGGGAGCCAGGCTACATGTCGAAGCTCCACCCACACCCCCTTCAAACAGCTGCTCTGTGGTCCCCCTCAGACCTCAGAGCATGAGCTCAGGACAGGCTCCCCCAGGCCCTGCGAGTGGACACAGGATCCTGTCAGGAATCCGGGGCCCGTGACCCAGAGCCTGGTCTAGGACTGTGCTGCCAGACACAGTCCCTACAGGCGGCCACGGAGCTCCGGCTGGCACGCGCTGTACGCGTAAAGCACACACTGGACTTAACATGAAAAGTGAAGAATCTAAAATATCTCATTAATATTATTACATTGATTACATGTCGAAATGATAATAGTTTGCATATATTCGGTTAAATAAACTATATTAATAAAATTAATAATTATAAATGTATAATTGTATCAAATAGTATTAAATTTAATAATTTTGCCTGTTTCTTTTTTACTTTCTAATGTGGCTACTAACAGCTTTAAACTTAGGTATGTAACTCACATCTGTGGCTCCCCTAACATCCCTCTTGGGCAGTGCTGGTCTAGAAGGAGGAAACGGGCCTACGAGGGCACGTGCCCTTGGTGCCTTGGGCTCCTTGTGCTGAGAAGAGGAAGAGCCAGAGCAGAGCCCTCTAAAGCCTGGGGTCCCAGGCAGGGAGGGGCCCCTTTTCCCCAAAGGTGGTTTATCTTTAAGGTGATGTTCGTAGTTAATTTGGTCCTCTACCCTCTCAGGGCTACATGTCCTCCAAATCTCGCTTCCCTTTGCTCACAGGTGGTTTTACCCGAGGCAACAAGATAGGCTTCCCATCCCCGACTGCCACATCACAGTTACTTTTGAATCAATATATACACCAGCACAGGAAGTAACATTGTTATGTATTAACCATTATCTTTTGAGAAGCTGTTATTGTTTGGATAAGACAGAATCCAATCACTAAGCAATTTTTTGCAGGCTCTGTGCCTCTTCCCTCCCTCTCCCTTTACTTTGAAGAACACATTAATCTTTCCAAATTGATTCTTCTAGTAGAGTGATGACATAAGGATCAGAATAGCTTTTTTGGATTCGAGGGGTGAATATTCTGCTGTATGTTTTAACATCAATTCTGTTGGATTACAATACACATATTTTCTAAGAAGAAAATCTACTTATCCAATCTCTAGAGAAGGAAACTGTAGACAGTCCCTTATGACTTGCTTAAGGAATTCACGTGTCTGGTATATCGCTGTGTGACAGCTCTAAGAATTTACAATAAATGATTTAGACTTAAGGTTTCAGAGTTTCAAGAGAAACAATGGCTTATTTAGGGGGATTGTGCCTCTTGCTTCTGAATAAATTTGATTTGAGCTTGCAAGTAGGAAGGATTAATGATTTAGATGTTTATTGCTTCTTTTCTTATTGTGGCAGAGAGCGGCTAACTGTTAATAACACTGTTTTTCCTCCCGAACACATAGCTGGTTCATATTACCCAGCCTCCCTTGCAGTTAGGTGTGACCATGTGACTGAGACTGGCCAGTGGGGTGTTGGTGAAAGGGATGGATTCCTGCCCATACTGTTATTTACTCTTTCTCCTTGTCTTCCTCTGTCTGCGGATGCAGGGTATCCAGGGGAGAGATTCAGAATATGCATTTTAGCAAGGTCCCCAGGTGATACCTATGCATATTAACATTTGAGAAATACGGTCCTAGGAGGTGACAGAGCCACTTGCTGGAAGAAGCTTGGGTCCTTGCCTTGTGCTTGGAGGTGAGCCTCCCAGGAGAGAGGCCCCTAGGAACAGCCATCTTAGATTGGTACATGTCCTAGAGATCACCTTTTATTAGTATTAAGCCACTGAGATTCAGGGGTTGTTTGTTAGAGCAGTTAGCCTTCCTTGGCTAATATACTCACAGAGTATTTGCAGAACTTTGTGCACCTGTAGTGTATCCCCTTCTTACTAATAGGCTCTGCCCACCAAAATGATCTCATTATACCTCCATCATCCAAATTATTTAATATAAAAGACTAAGGTAGACCTTAAGAAGTGACTCGAGTGAAACCCTTGTGGATAATTTTTAGAAATCACCAAAGTTACAAGACACCGGCAAATTTGCATTTGCCCTGTATGTATTTTGTAAATTTTCCTCTCTTCCCCATCTTTCGACCCTTTTTTATCAACTGCCTCCTTCACTTCCCAGTAGCACCAAAGTTAAAGGGTGAAAATTGCCCTTGCTTCCATGAATGGGTGAGGAGGCCACTCTTTCGCAAAATCCCCATGGAAGCCGAATGATAAGAAGATGCAGGTTCAAGAATATAAATTTTCATTTCTCTTTGTTCAATTATCTTATTTTCATTTGACTGTCTTTAATTTCTTTAGGCCAACATTGCTTTCTATAGCTTAATTATACAAGTTAAAATGATAAAAGGTATCTTTCTGTTACCATGAAGAGATGGTTACAATTATTTATATGTTCATCTATTTATTCATTCATTCCTAGTACAGAGAATAGTCCAATCAAGAATAATCTCTTGCGGGCTTCCCTGGTGGCGCAGTGGTTGGGAGTCTGCCTGCGAATGCAAGGGATGCGGGTTCGTGCCCTGGTCCGGGAAGATCCCACATGCCGCGGAGCGGCTGGGTCCGTGAGCCATGGCCGCTGAGCCTGCACGTCTGGAGCCTGTGCTCCACAACGGGAGAGGCCCGCCTACCACAAAAAAAAAAAA
>NW_020172456.1:7100740-7233939 GCF_003031525.2 Neophocaena asiaeorientalis asiaeorientalis | reverse complement strand
CCAAAAGGGGAGAGGCCCCCCCACCAAAAAAAAAAAAAAAAAAAAAAGAATAATCTCTTGTACCTATGACAGGTAGAAAAAAGCCCCAAAGATCAGTCTCTAAAGTGTTAATAAGAGTTTTACTGATTTTTTTGCTGTAGAGCTGGAGGTGCAAGATATTCACAAGATGGATGAGTTCATTGGACGTGCATATGAATAGCTGTCTGTGTTGGACTGGGCAGAGTCAATATTTTAAAGCTTCATCAGAGCTCCCTATATTTATACATTTTAAATTAAGAAATCTAGGTAATTTTTGCTTATTGGCTTACATTATACCTAGAACTAAATTATTAAAACACCAGCATGTTTAAGCCTCATTATTTCCTTAAACACATATATGTGCGCACACACAGGCATGCATGTACATATATCTACATGCAGGCATGTATACACATTCTCATGCCTACACGTACACACATGCTAACAAAAAAAAGCTGAAAGAATTTGTGCACACATGCATGCACACACAAATTCCTTCACCTTCTTTCTTTTCAGCCAACTGTTGTAAGAGGAGTGACATCTGTTGTCAAAATTCAAGCAGAAAAATGTAATATACAAGAACCGCAAGCCTAGCGGTGGAGAAAAGAAGATTCTTTGAGGCTTTCTGTAGTTGGTCTACACCAGCAATAGATCAGTGTTCCCCAGCGCAGGGGGCCGTCAAGGTGTTGGAGAGCCTAGGTACCACTGTGATAGAGGTTTTACCAAATTTTTGCTTTCCTTCACTTCTCAACTAAAATATCTTGGGGGTGATATGTGCTGAGATTTTGTTTTTAAGAGTGAAATGTCTCTTTCGGAAACAAGAGGAAAAGGAAGCACGTGTCCTGTGGTTTTTATGGTAAGGCTTTATAGCCTGATAGCGCATCTCGGCTTCATCATTATTATGTTTAGTGCCAGAGGAGGGGAAACAGTAACAGTACCCACAAAATGTGAGTTCAAGTAGCCTGACCTTTATATTGAACTCTGAATTATTAACAAGTGCTGTATGTGCATTTCTCATTTAATTCTTACAACAAGCCTAAGAATGGAGACCATCATTATATCATTTTACAGAGGAGGAAACTGAAGCACAGAGAAGTTAAGTAACCTGCCCAATGACTTTTAGGATTCTAACTCAGGTCATCTGTCTCCTGGAACCGGGGTCTTTTTTTCTTTTTTCTTTTTTTGGAGTATAGTTTATTTACATGTTGTGTTAATTTCTGCTGTACAGCAAAGTGATTCGGTTATAAACATATTTACATTCTCTTTTATATTCTTTTCCATTATGGTTTATCCCAGGATATTGGATATAGTTCCCTGTGCTGTACAGTAGGACCTTGTTGTTCATCCATTCTATATGTAATAGTTTGCATCTACTAACCCCAGACTCTCAATCCATCCCTCCCCAAACCCTCCCACCCCCTTGGCAACCACAAGTCTATTCTCTCTGTCTGTAGTCTGTTTCTATTTCGTAGATAGGTTCATTTGTGCCACATTTCAGATTCCCCATATTAGTGATATCATATGGTATTTGTCTTTCTCTGTCCGACTTACTTCACTTAGTATGATAATCTCTAGGTCCATCTATGTTGCTGCAAGTAGGAGCTGGGGTCTTAATCAACTTCCTCTACTGTGGAGTTGGGAGCTTGCCCGTGCCTCATGGTCACTCTCTGAGGCTTTGCGCTTTGTGATTCTGGGTCTGCCTAACTCACTTAAATGTGGAAGTTTTGCAAAGATTCAGACTGCTCGGGGATCTGAAAATGACTCATTGGCAGGGTGGGGCTTCCAAGAAAATCAATTTCATTCCCTTCCTAACGGGCTGTGCGAGTTTGCAAAAATCAAGAACTGTGATGATTTAAGATGCATTTGAACTATTCTAGATTTCCATAGAACCTCACTCAGCAGTCCTTTTGAGATAACGTCATAGTCTTCTGTGTAAGCTAGTAATGCTTCCAGGGGAGGAAGCCAGCGTATTTTACAAATGTTGTCTTATCCTTACAACACCCTTGAGGCTTAGTGAGTGGTATTTAGCCATCTGGGGGACTATAAAAATTAGTTCGTGGATTTTAAAGTTTATTTTTGTACCGTGGAGAACTCACATACTTATATGCATATACTGTCTACATAATATTCTATATTATTATTCCAGATCATGTGTTACATATGTATACACACATACATATATGCAAACATTTCATGAAACACTCTTAGTGTATGTGATATACCTTGGTGTATTGCATTCTGTTCCATTCTATTCCACTGAGAAGAATGCTGCTTATGACCCACAAAGCTGACTTCATGACCTACAAATGGGATACAACCTACAGTTTGAAAACCATGGCATTGAGGGGACTCTGCAGCATTTATGGACATAACTCAGGTGGTGCCCTGCTGGCATCCTTCTGATACTTTGCAGCTACCACCCGTCGTGACTTTAAAACATCAGCTTTTTAGGTACATGGAAAGTTAGCAGCGTGGCATTAACTCTCGCAGTGTGTCCTAGAATCCCTTTCACGTGCTTGGTGGATATTTACTGAGTGCCACCTGTGTGCCAGACACTGACATTACATCAGTGACTCACAGAGTCACTGCACTGGAGAAATCAACTGTCTAGTGGTCAGAGCCAAAGAGAAAACAAATACATCACATGTCAGGTGACTGTGCGTGCTTCTGAAGAAAAACAAAGTAGGCTGGGCTACAGTGACATTTCGGCATAGGGCTGCTTCCCAGCTCTTCCCCGCTCTCACCTTATCTGAGGCTGTTCTTGCTCTCAAGCAGCAGTTTTCAACCAGGGGTGATCCTGGCATCCTAGGGGACATTTGGCAGTATTTATTGTCACAGCTGGGGGAGGGGATGCTGCTGGTGTCTGGTGGGTAGGGACCGGGCATACGGCTAACATTCTACAATGTACAGGACAGCCCCCTACAACAAAGAAGTTTTGAGCTCAGGATATCAGTAGTGTCCAGGTATTCTAGAGCCACGCTCAGGGGTGCAGGAGACCTCCCAAAGTGAGCATGGAAAGACAAAACTCCTTTCCGCCTGGGATCCCTTTTTCTGGCCCAGGAAAACCTATGCCATAGCCTGTCTCAGTGACAGCATTGTTTTCTGTCGAGCCTCAGTGTTTTGGCACCAGGATGCCACCTTCATGCTTAGACTTGCCAAGGAGCCTCTAGAATAAAATGCGTGTTCAGGGAGAGAGCCATCATGACACGGCACGTCTTCCCGTTCTTCTCCATCAACCTCGCTCCTTGAACGGGTGACGGACATTTCAACAGGAGCTGGTCATCTGGGCTTTGGATCTGGCATGGATTTTATTTAAAAATACTCCATGAGCCTGAGACTCTTGAAATCAAAACCTATGGGCAACCTCCTGCCCCCTCTCCTCAATATAATAGTTAAATAGAAGTATCTTTGTTATGGTTATTGCTCTAAAAGTAAGGGAAAAAGTCACCTCTTTCTCAACAGCACTTTATACTTCTCCCTTTTGGATCCTCAGCTGCTAGAATTTCCCATCCACAAAGTGATTTGAAAAGATGCTCAGGCCACTTGTAAGAAAAAATACCCTTTTAGATTGCTAGGGCCCCAGCCTCTTATGCTGGGTATAGAATACAAGGGCAGGCCCCTTACCTGCCCCGAGTGTGCGGGGGATGGGGGTGGGGGATGGCCAGCGTGGTGGCTCCTCCCTGGAGATGTGCCGCCATCCCAAGTGCTCCCGACGGACAGAAAACCCTGCAGGACTGTTAAGCAGCCTGGGGCAGAACCAGATGCCCTGGTCTCCCGCCGTTCTTGGGAACAGTCTCTGAGCCTCCCAGCCGTAAGGCAAGGAAGCTCAAGCATGTTTTCAGGAATAAATTTGAAAAGAGAGTCTCAGAAAAAACTCCCCAGAATGTTCCATAGAATCCAATTCTTGGGGAAATCCTCCTTTCTTTCTCAGTATTTCGCATGAAGTGGACCTGGTAGGGTGCAGGGACCGTTTGTTTGCTAAGGCTTCTGTCCTGGTCCTCAGCCCTCCTGCAGCCCAGGACCTCCTCACTACCCGAAAATCTGGAGCGACTTGTCACCTGGAGACAGCTTCAGGCGACCCATTAGAGAGGGTTGACCAGATGGTGGCATGGCTGTGAGTCGGAGGGTCACAGTGACATCAGGAGATGGCAGTTTTGTTGGCAGCACTCACAGAGGCCCTTGTGCAAGATGGACCCTATCCCCTTTACTCACTGGATATGAAGTGGAAAGGGATACAGGACCTTCCATTGCTGCAGAGGAAGGAAAGGAGGCAGGAGGGCTCCCAGGCAGGTCTTGTCTCTGGGTAATACAGTAAGGGATTGATTTACCCTGCCTGGAGCTGTTCCAGATATGGTGGAGGGACTTAACTGTGTGTCATGGAATGGCCATCCATGAAGCAGAGCTTTTTTTTTTTGGTACTGACATTACTAAATGTTTTCCTGGAAATTTCTCTGCTTTGACCAAGAGTCTTCCTCTGCCACGCCCCCCGCCCCCAGCAAATCATCCTCTCTGTCCTCTCAAAACCCTGGATAATTCTGTTTGCCATTTTCATACCATGCATCTGGAACTCCTGGCCTCTGGTTAAATATCCCAACACAAGAAAAAGGAAGCAAAAGAAGGCAAGAGAGCGTATGTCTGAACACGCTGTGATTTTTAGAATTTTCAGTTAGTCATAGTTATATTTCACGGTCTCTGTGCCAATAATCAACAACTTTTTAAAAACATTAGAGGCAAAGTAGGATGGTTGTAACCTATCATATCTATATGACTTGCTACATTTGTTTATGCACGCATGCATTCACTTATTCAACAAAATTGTACTGAGTGTATATTATGGTCTAGGCATGGGGCTGGGCTGGCCCTGTGGGAAATACGAAGATGAAATAAGATCCACTCCTCTCAAGTCTGCGTGGAATGGAAAAGACTAGATATTGGCTTAGCAAACTGTAAACTTCTAGGAGACAGTAGTTTAGGATATCACACAAATATCAAATGGGTGCTCCAGTCAGCGAGACTGGGTCAGAGGCTCCTCAGGGGTGGGGACTGCACCGAGGTGTTGCTGGGTGGCCTGGTGGTTAGCACTACTAAATGAACTGCTATAGTAGTGCCGAGGGTGATGAAGTGCAGGAGATCACCGTGAGGGAGATCACGTCGGCAGTCTCTGCAAGAAGGGGAGAATGGCGTTCTGCTCCCTAACTTAGGTTTGCTGAAAATGGGCCTTCAGACCTGCTCTTGTACTTTTGGGGCAAGGAGAAAAGACCACAGAAACAGATGCCACCAAAGGAGTAAGGATTCCAGTCAGCACACGGAGCCAGTTGAGGACATGGCCGTGAAGCAACTGTTCTGTGTCCTGTTTCCACTAACATGCCTTTACCCACATACCAGACTTTTCTCTGTCTTTGCAGCCAAGAAAGTGCCAAGAGTAAGCCTGAAATCTGCTGGGAATTCAGACTCTAGGAAGTGGGGGGAGGAGGCTGGGAAAGAGCCAGTTTAGGGCTGTGAACAGTGATAAGTTAATGAAATAGTTTGAATCTGCCTGAAAATTTACCAAGAGCATTTTAAGATAGAAGAGACTGAAAATATAAAGTGCACTAATCTTATCTGTCACAGTGAAATTTTACACGCGTACATACACGCCCACACACACGCACTCACACACCCCTATATAACCTTCACTCGGGTCAAGATATAGAATTTCCCACCTCCCTAGATGGAGTGCCTTGTGCTCTTTTTCAGTCAGTATCTCCCTAATGTAACCATTATTCTGACTTCTATCACCATTGATTAATTTGGCCTGTTCTTATTCTTGAACTTCACTAAGTGAACACATGTAATATGGACTCTTTTGTGTCTGGCTTCTTACCCTCAACAGAATATTTATGAGATTTTTCAATGTTGCTGTATGTATCAGTATTTTCTTCTCTTTTTAAATTCTGTGTATAACCCATCATATGAATAAACCACAATGTGCTTATTTATTCACCTCTTGATGGAAATTTGAATTGTTTCTAATTTTTGGTGCTTTTGAATGGAACTGCTGTGAATATCCCTGTGCATGTCTTTCAGTGGACAAAGGCACTCATTTCTCTTGGAAATATCTATAAGACTGGGATTATGCATTGTAAGGTAGGCCTAGGTATAGCTTTCTACCTGGTCTGTTCTATTCTTCTGCTGAGGTCAAAGATAGTAAACAGGGTGTCTGAAAGCAGGGAGATTGAAAAGGCTGTTGTGAGCAGGGTAAGTGAATGGCTTGTGCAGTGCAGGGCCAGAAGAGAACGTGCTGGAAAGAGCCCCCAGAGGAGGCCTGATGCCAATCTAACCAGAGACTGAGGACGACTCATTGGGAATCAGCTTTTAATATGTCTAGGCTCGGGGAAAGCCGAGTCAAATGACAGAGGATAGATTTTAAAAATTGGAAGATTTTTAGTCTGCGTTCTAGCTTTGTCCGTCAGCACAAAGCAAAATAATTGACCTTGGGCATATCACAGGATCTCTCGGATCCTATTTTTTCTTTTATAAATAAAAAGGCTGTTCAGGGTGATCCCTAAATGACCTGTGAGCTCTCATCAGCTCATATGTGTATGAATAGTAGCTTAGTTGTCAGTGATCAATTCTAGTGTAAGAGAAAATCACATGGAGATTACTAAGAGAAGCCCAGTTATTTTCTTCTGTTGTCTTAACATCCATCCCTGGATATTAAAAGAATATGAAAATATATCCTTAGGACTTTGCTTGTTTGTCCAGGCCAGCTATATGCCATTGGTCCTTCACGGGAAGTAGCTAAACCTCTCTCCTCTTCCCCCACTTTTTGTATCCTGTCAGGGAACGCTGGACCCCGACAGCCATCCACCACAGATGCTAGTCCATTTCCTCCCCATCTCTCACTGATTCAGCCACTGCTCCTGGCTGGTTCACTGGCTGTTCTGTCACACTCACTGAAAACCACATCTCAGGATGGATGTAAGGAAGTGGACCATTTTCTTTCACTCATTCATCCATTCGCAAAGTAACTCCAGTTATGGCCACTGCAGCCAGCACCTTACACGCTGAACTATCTCTGATACCCAGTCCCTGCCCGCTCCTAGACATGACACAGACCTCGCTCTCCTGCCTTGACTTGGGTCAAATCACCAAAAAAATCAGCATCCCCCAGAGGACACGCCTGTATCTTAAAGCTTCTCCCTCCACATTTCAGCGCAGGGACTGGAGAAAACAGGTCAACCTCAGCTTTTCCGATGCCCATCAGGGGCTGTGAAATGACCCTCCTGCCAAGATGGGAGGGGACTCTGGAGAAATAATATGGGGCTCTTAGTTGCTAATTCACAGCCTACTGGGTAGAGCCCATGCTTGTGATACCTCAGGATGCTTCCTCTACTCCAACAGACCAACCTCCTGAAGCAGGGAAACTCCCTTTCTCCTCAGTCTACCCTGGTCCTGGGAATAGGTGTATCCCCAGAGGCCATTTGTTCCTGACCCCTCCTACCTGAGAAGTTCTAGACCTCACTGAGTTCTAGTTTGTTCTTTCTTTCAAGAGCTGCATTAAAATATCTTTACAACTTGTGTTTATTGTTTGTTGAAGTTTAGCTATTTATAAGAAATAATTATATTTGTGATAATGTAAGGGCTGTATCGGTCCATCTTTCTAGTCTTGGTTTCTAGTTTGGTATCTAGTATATACAACCCTTCATACTGAATAAAGAGAAAGTGGAAAGTAGTTTTGCCAAGAGCCCTACTCAAGACTGAGGTGCTGATGTATTATTGCCACCTGGTGACAAGTTACCTAAATTGCAGGAATATGCAACAAGCAGAATATTCATAGTGAACATCTCAGGTAATAACAGAATTTTTAAAAGGGAAAAGGTCTTTATAATTTCTATAAATAATTCAACATTTCAGATTTAATAAAAGAGCACTTGTGGCAGTGCTCTTATAGATCAAGAAAAAATTGATATACTCTGATCTTGGGGAAAGTCCCTCCCTTAAGTTTGTTACTATCAGTAAATATAGTCTCAAAACATTTTTATACCACATTTTGTCGTGTGGAATCCAGCACATAGGTCTGATCTGGTGAAAGGTAAGAGAAGCTCAGTCATAAAAATAATCAGAAAATTATAAAATAGAAATCTGGCCCAAGACTGTTTCTTGGAAAAATAAGATGCTGCTTTGAGAAATGAAAAATGAGCCCTAGCACTGGAACAGATTATTCCAAAAACTGCAAGCAAAGATCTTTTTCCCCGTTATGCAAGTTTATCTCCTTAGTTCCTTTTCTAGGGCGAAAATGTATGCTTAATCTACATGTGAGTGCCAGTGCCAAGTTGGTGGGCCTGCTGGGATCCCTCAGTCCAGCTGGCTTGGTTCAGGAAGGCTATCAGGCTGGGTTTCATGTTTTCATTGTTTCAGTAATCCCTGCCTAGCCACCTTGGGCTGGCAGGCACTGCTCGGCTAACGGTGCCTGGCACATGGTGGGTCCGGTGTTGAATGAACTAGCAGATATTTCCAAGTGGTACAGGCAGCAGCACTGGCAATTAGCAGTAACATAGCCCCACAGCAAGGACAGGAAAGGCAAGCCTTCTCTGAGCCCCTGCTACACACAGAGCATGTCTCTGGTCACCAAGGAAGCAAGGCATACTCAGCCAAATATCTGCCCTGATACCTGGCAGCACCAATTTTGCAGGACCTGGATCTGTACAACCCCCGCCCCCCACCCCTGCCAGTTTGCTGTTTATACCATATTTGAAGGGGCTGTACTTTTAGGTTATTCCTGAATTGAGTCCTCTCATATAACAGTGATTCCCAAAGTTTGGTCCCTGAACCAGTAGGATCGAGATCACCTGGGAAATTGTTAGAAATGCAGGTACTCAAGCCCCACCTACTGAATCAAACATTCTGGGGGTGGAGCCAGCAATCAGTGTTTTAACAAGCCCACCAGATGATTCCAATGCACATTCAAGTTCCTGAACCACGGCCATATAAGCATTGCTACCAGTAATCCCGCATCACTGTCAGAAGAACACGACTTTGAACCCGTTTGTTCCAGTGGATCAAGGGCTCTCTGTCCTGGTTCTCGGGCAGATCATCTCTACTGAGAATTACTTGGGTTTTCAGAACTAGAGATGGGAAGTGGATGGGTGGTTAAGAAGGAAGTTTGGCCTTTTACTGGGGGGAGAATCACAAGCCAAGTTCTTTTCTTCTCCATTACTTACGTGGTGATGAAAACTGTCAAGGACTGAGGCGATCTGTTGACCCTTGGGTGTGTTACACTTCTGCTTACCTGTTAGTCACCGTGTTGAGTGTTAGCACTTAAGCAACAGACTCCCCCAGGAAATGAAATCTTAGTACCAGAAATCTTGAGTTGGACTAGACAAAAGCACTTCTCCACGTAGCCGCCGTTTTTGGAGGTGTTCAATCGATATTCGTTTAATTGAATAGAATGCATGAGTGCTTGAGTGGCTCACTCCAAACTTTATGAAAGACAGATGATGGCAGTTTTGATCTTAGCCTTCATGATCCATAACCTTTCTTAATTATCTTGAGAAAATCTTGATCTCAGGTCATTATGGACTCAGGCTGTCATGGGAGATTCAGTCTCAGAAGTGCTCCAGAGTCTCTTGTCCTGAGGCATATTTTGGTTCATGATCAGTTTTAAAAGAATGGAAGATTCACCCCCTGTATCTTGAGTGGCAGGGTAACCAGAAAGTAAGAAACCTCTTCTCTCATAATTCTCTACCTCTGTTTGTGTTCAGGTGCTCTCAATTCTGGAAGGTCTGGTCAGAGGATGGAAATTTGACATTGTAATGCAGCCCTTTGGTGTCGCTACAGTGTTGATTTAATTAAAAACACTCTGCTTTATTTGTCCCCATTTAATGACTCACATCTTAGGAAGCCATTGTTGGGACTTTTTGGTTAGTTCAGTGTGGGAAATGGGATTTCCCATCCTTGGCCTTCATGACTAGCTGAGTAGCAGGTGCAGAAGCTGGGTGGTCATCATGCCAACGAGATAAGTAAGGCTCCGTTACCTGATGTTTTGATCCGGGCCCTTGTAATTGCTGTGCAGACAGTGTTCAAAGCCAGATCCATCCTGACCATGAGGTGCTGACAGGACACTCATTTTTTGCCATCATTCAGAGCTCTGCAAGAGAGTAAATTGCTTGTTACTGAAATGTGTTTGCCTTTGAAGAATAAAAAGCTGAATTGACACTGCTGGGATTTGAGCCTCCAGGTGCAGCGATTTGGGAAATCTGTATGTGCCATAGGATGTGGCTTAGCAGGACTAAGCTGATTCCTTCAGCATAATGTACTGTATTATTAAACCCATCTGCATTGTGTGGAGTGAAGACCTTTCTTCAACCAGATTTGAAATTTTCTTAAAAATATCTTGATGGGGGGCTTCCCTGGTGGTGCAGTGGTTGAGAGTCCGCCTGCCGATGCAGGGGACACGGGTTCGTGCTCCGGTCTGGGAAGATCCCACATGCCGCGGAGCAGCTGGGCCCGTGAGCCGTGGCCGCTGAGCCTGTGCGTCTGGATCCTGTGCTCCGCAGTGGAAGAGGCCACGGCAGTGGGAGGCCCGCGTACCGCAAAGGAGAAAAAAATATATACATCTTGATGATACGATAAAATAATCAGGTTCTCTCTAACCCTGAAACCTAGCTAACTGTTTCTTTGATAGTCCTACTAACAATACGAAGTTCTTTTTTTTTTTTTCTGACCAACATTGGAGTGCCTTTTATGCGCCTAATACGGGTTATAAGAGCAGCTCACATTACACTTAATTTGAGTTACAAACAGTTTGTCTTTATTATCCACATATACGGTGGCAACAATAAGAGTGTTGTCAGTGCTGAATGTGTGTATACTCACAGATTACTAAGTGACCAATTTACTACAAAAAAAAAGAAGGAAAATTACTGAGATTTGTTGCTTTCTGCTCCTTGTTTTGCATTATGGTTCAGTTGGGATTTTCACAACAATTCAGAAATGAAAATTGTTTTTACATAATGATATCAGTTTGAGTTTTTTCCAAATTTTCGTTTTCCTTTAGAAAATGCACAGCCTCTATTTTCTATTAACTCCAAAAACCCCACGAATTTTAAAATGCTAGGTCAATGCTGGGGGTACAGCGCAGCAGACTGTGGCTTTTTAATTCCCTGAGACAGAGATGGTGGATGGGCTATTCTGGGAAACTGCCAAAAGGAACATCCATCCTCATCGAAAGTCAAGTGGAAACATGGTCCAGATGAGAGCAAATTAAGATATGGATGATGTTTTCAAAGAAGCGAGTAATAAATCAGGGGAGCACACCCACTATTTTAGATAAGATCCACAGCAATTTTCTAGTGTGTAAGAGGGAAAAATCCATTCAGGGGAACAATCCCAATGACTGTTTTTGGTCAAAGTTTGGAAGGAGCAAGATTTAGCAGAACTTTACCAAAAAAAAATGTATTTTGAAACAGTTTAGAAAAACATCTGGTGTTGTGGTCATTGATGATTTTTTTTTTCATACTGTGTCTTGTTCAGGAGATATGTGAGTGAAAGAAAGAATAATGTTGTGTCAGTTCATGTTGCATGGCCCACCCTAAGCTAGTACCTTTTTCACCTTCATGGTAAATTCCCCGTAACATTTGATGGAGACCATGCAGGTCAAAGGTAGATGCTTCTGGGGCTGTGATTTTGGAAATATATTTTTCCTGGCCTTCAGATGTGCTATTAAGTACAGTTCAGAAATCCTCTTCAATTTAATCTGATAGGATAACCTTACTTTATGTCACCTTAATATGAGGTCAAGCTAAGTGCTGTAAGATATCAAGTATTCAGTGGCAGTCCTCCATTTCTGCAGGGGACAAAAAAGCCTGGCTTAGGTAATTGCACCGTAATGCTCACACCTGGCTGAATTGCTTCTGTACCTGCAAACCACTCTTCTATCTTTTACATTCACAGACATACATTTCTCCTGAATGTAGATCTAAGACCCAGTGTAGGCTCTTGTATAATTTGTGTGATTAATGGACTCTGGGTCTGGCCTATTCCTTGCATTGTAGGTCTATAAATTATCGTAATAATATAGGCATAATTGCAGGTACATTTTTATATCTGTCTGGTCCTGCAGTGGTTTTATCATTCATTCACTGAGAAGTTATTAATCTTCAACCCCAAGGCAGGACACCCAGTTCCAATTTGGCCCATAAATAGTACATCAATTTACAGTAGGATAGGGGTGGGGGAACAGTGTAGTTTAAAGGGAATAAGTGATATATAAACCTGGGGGTAGGGAGAGGGCATGCAGCAAGTGCGGAAAGAGATTGCAGAGAAGTTTAAAAACAAAGAGGAGAAGAAATATCACACAAATGTGCTCGCATCTCAAAGTAGATGTGAAGAATTCTTTTTCCTTCTTCTGTGAATCTGAGCTGCCTCTCCGTGACTATGTGTGCCCCGGGGATTGAGGGGTTTGGTAAGTGATGAGAAAGAAGATTTTTCGTTCCTGGAAGGTGTATTTGCTTGTGTTGGCTCAACTATGGGTAAGTATTCTAGATGATGAGTGGACCAAAACCTGATAATATGCCATTTTTTAGAGACTGTTTATTAGCAGTCTACACATTTTAAGTATTTCCTGCCAGTTTGCAGCCTCTGTAGTTTCTGTACCATTAGTGTCAGGACTTTGCTTTTGATAGTTTTCTAATTAAAAAGAAATTTATTGTCCCTATGCCTTGTCTCTACATAACCCAGTCTTACACACCCTTTGAGGCACTGGTCAAATGTTTCTCTTTCAAGGAGCTTCTTATAGGCAGGAACTGGACCTCATTCATCTTTTTGTCTTACACAAGGCTCGCCACAACTATTTATTGAATAAATGAATGATACAATTTACAAAGAGTCTCTGAGGCTTACAAACACTTCTTGAAGAGAGTTAATAAAGCAATAAAAATAGTAGCATTTAGCGATTACCTGTTCATGTTACAAAAGTATTTTACACTCAGCAATTACCTGTTCATGTTACAAAAGTATTTTACACTCACACAAAACCACCCAATCTAACAAACTACTTAAGGGAAACCAAAAAAATGATATTATTGTTGCTAGTTATTGAGTTTATAGTTGATTTATACTTTCCTCTGAATATGTATTGTACTCATTATGTAAGAGCTACAAATAAAGGGTGACCATTTCTATGCGTATCACAGGTACTCCAGCCTAGAAATGCTTTGTTTGAGCCAATAGGCTGGAGAAGAGGACTTGGTTATATTGCTTTATATAGTTAGCCTTGGGTTTCTTATGGGGTAGATGGAAAAATGCCAAGTTTGCTTTTCTGTCATTTGGCAAGGTTTATTATTTTCCTAAGCCCGAGAAGATACATACTTTTCTCCTATTGACACAAAATATTGTTTATACAAGTGTAGAATTCTGTTGTGCATATTATATGTATATTCCTATCTGAGTGTTTCTGTAAAGGACATGCTTCGTTTTGAGACAGGTCCAGTCCTATTAAAATGCCCTCACAGAAAACTCCTGATAACATAATAATTACATCCAAGTCCTCTCAATAACAAATGTATTTTCGTCAGTGTTTACTACCTCGAAATGGCAGTACTATAAATGAAGGATAGGATGTGGTTATAGCGTGGAGTGTGAATTACTTGGACTGGATTGTGAAGTAGATGTAAACACTCTACAGGAAAGAAATTGCAGTCATTATAAATCATAAAAATTAGCATTTGTACATGATTTTCTGATGTATCAACCACTTTCCAAGCATGATGTCATTGATCCTCAAAACAGCCCTTGTGAGTATGGTTGTTACCTCCTCTATAAATGGAAGAAATGAGTCTCGAAGGGGTGATTAGCCTTTAGACAGCTGGTAAGGAGGGTGTTGGCAATTTTAGTTCAATGCTTTTGACTCCAAAGCCTATGTCCGGAGATGTCTGCCAAGCCCACCACCCTGCTTTTTCAGGTACCAAAGCAGATGTCACCACCTGATCCCATTTCTTTCTCCCTGGACCAGGTGGAGCACAAGAGTCCTTCTCAGTGTAGATAAAATCTGTCTGCCCTCCTGCCCTGGGTTCTTTCTAAGCGTATTTTGCTGGGTGCTAGCGGAGATCATATGCAGCCAGAGTTTGCATAAGAACCACATAGCGCATCACCCAGGGCCCAGCGTGAGCCTGCAAGCTGCCCTTGGTTGGAGGAGGTAAATTTCCTGTAAAAGGCTTTGGTATGCTTTTCCCCCCAGGAATTTTGGCCCACCTCCTATGGGAGGTGAGAGGTCTTCTGCTTGACATCTACTCCCTGTATTTCTTCCTTCATAAGAACTTTAACTGGCCAACTTGGAGTATGCTGAGGCAACCTATTTCTGTCTGGGATAACAAAAACATTCCAGATGACTGACGCCTTTTACTGGGGACAGTTTGACCTGATTCTAACCCTCCTGCTCTGCTTGCCAGGGAGGATGATCACTGACAGGCCTTATTACCGACCTCTTTATTTTTCATCTGCATTGTTTTTTCTGTTTTCTTGCAAAAATAGCCAACTTGTCCAAGTGCCTAGCTACTATGGCAATGAGTGCTATTTAAATAGTTGCTGAATACATGTGTCCCACCTTCAGTGAGGCAGTGGAAGCAGTCGTGGGATCTGATTGCATAAACGCATGGGAATAGTGTTTGTCTCTGGGGCAACAGAAACTCCTTTTGAGCCCTTGAGATGACTGTGTGCAGACGCAGAAAGGCTGGTGTAATGATCTTACACGTTCAGGTGGAAGGGTCAGTTCCTTCCGAAATGGAAAATGTCAGGAAATGGTCGTTTGGATATTCTGCTTTGTAATCATAGCAAATGCCTCAAGAAAAAGAGAATGAGCGAGGAAAGGCCTCAAATGCTCTAATGGACCTGGAAAATGTAAAGCCATTATTGTTGGTTTCTGGTCTTTATTTGGCTAAGCAAATGTCCTGGCTTATTCAGACACATGGATTGATTTTTTAAAAAATACGCAATTGACATTAAGAAACTTGAACCTAAATAAATGAACATTGCCTTACAGAATGCTGCCAAACATGTCTTGAATACCTTGGGAAACCACACTGCTGTGAACAATTACAAAGGCAGAACTTGGTTGACGCAAAGATGACATTTTTTTGAAGATGCCTCTATCATGTGGCTACCAGTGTATCGTGCAAACTCTACAACCCTAAAATGCTCAGGGCACACGGGTGGTCAGTTAGTGCTAGTCGGTCACTAGTCCTGCCATAAAGGTATGGCTTGGTTCCTTAGGTTGGATTCTTTCCAAGTCGGCAGTGGACTTGAGTGCACAGAGATTCGCAGTCTTTTTTGGTCTTGGCAGTAGGCAAAGAAGCAAGGAAAGGGCTCGAAATTTTAGTCAAACAAGTTCAACATTAGGAAGTCTTCCTGATTTTAAAAATCCCTTAAAAAAAGGTCTTACAAGCCTTTCCACCCTTCCCGCCCCTCCTCTCCTGTTACCTTTTCCTTTTCTTTCTTCAGAGACTCCCCATCTGTAAAACGGAGAAAATAATAATACATTCGATCCTCCTTATTCACAGATTCCATACTCATGAATCCACTACTCACTAAAACTTATGTGTAACCCCAAAGTCAATACTTGTAGCGCGGTACTTCCCTGGCAGTCCAGTGGCTAAGACTCTGCGGCTCCAAGGCAGGGGGTCCCACATGCTGCGTGCTGTGGCCAAAAAACAAATAAATAAATAACACTTGCAGCCCTTTTGTGCTCATTTGCAGACACGCGCAGAGTGGAGAAAAATTTGTGTCACAAGGTGACCCTTAGTCACCTTGTTTTATCTCATATTGTGAACAAGTGTCCTTTCCACACTCTCTTTGGTGCCACATTTTTCACATTTTTGCGCTTTTGGTTGATTTCGCTGTTCAAAATGGCCCCCGAGCTTAGTGCTGAAGTGCTATCTAGTGTTCCTAAGCACAAGACGGCTGGGATATGCCTTACGGAGAAAACGTGTGTGTTAGGTAAGCTTTGTCCAGGCACAAGTTACAAGTGCTGTTGGCTGTGAGTTCAGTGTTAGTGAATTAACAATATACGTTAAATAGGGTGTCTGTAAACAGAAACACACATAAAACAAGGTTTATGTGTTGATTGGTTAATGAAAATGTTGTGACCAGAGGCTGGCAGGAACCTAACCCTGTATTTCTCATAGGAGCAGTGGTGTGGTATTCACTGACTGTTCACCTTCACTGTTGTTCACAGCAACTTTATAGCCCATAGTTACCACAAGTATGAGAACTGACCATACCTCCCTCTTAGGATTGGTGTAAAGATCATGTGAGATGGCGCCTATGAAATGCATGTTCGACTGGTACAGTGCTCAGTAACCACATGTACAGCTGTCACTTGTTATCACCATAGTTATAAGTTAAAACCTGGGAAAAGAAAGAAGAATTCCACTGTTTTGTCTGAACACCTGGCTTCATTTTGCATCTTTCTTTTGGGCTTTGTTCTTCCTTGTTCACATTTTGACAAAAGTGCATTAAGATGAATACAATCTCAAATAATTGTTTTTCACCTGCCGTTCTGTCATGCACTCCATTCTGTGTTATGACACAGCCTTAATTTCCCTGGTCTTGTTGACTGAAAGTGTTGAACATTTTCTTCCTGGGATGACTTAAGAGTAGTCCCTTTCCAGTGTGAGGCTGATTAATCTCTCACAACCCTGAGAAGCTTTAAAATTCTGTGATTAATGGTTAAAAAAAAAAAAAGAACTTAGCAATAGAGAGAAGACTCTTACTGAGCAGGAAAATTTATTATGCAATCTTTTTTACCTCCAGTGGAAAACTACCTGTTTTAAGCCACAGGGTCTGGAACATTATTCAGTGGAACAAGGTGCTGAGGATGTACAAAGGAAGAGTAATTCTAATCTTAGTAAAAGTGCTGGCCTAATTCAGGGATGGTAAAGGTTTTCTGTAAACGGCCAGATAGTAACTGTGTTAGATGCTGTGGGCCGTATGGTCTCTGTCACAACTGCTCAGGTCTACACTGTGGCTAGAAAGTAGGCACAGATAATACTTAAACACATGGGTGTGACCGTGTTCCAATAAAACCTTATTTACAGTTGAGGTTCAATTCCAAACAGAATGTCTGAACACCAAAGTGGGCCGTTGCTTCATTTATACTCTATTCCCGCCACAAAACTTGTAGTATATGTCAGGTCTTATACTGGTTGGAAGTAACATCAGGAAGGGTAGCAAAACAAGATTTTCCGTGTCTTATGAAGTTTACAGTCTGGAGGAGAAGAGAGAGATCTTAACTGTGTAAATTAATGAGCAATGAATTGTGTTGATAAACGCCATGAAGGAAGAAATGAATGGGCAATAAAACTGTATACAGAGATTCAGGAACTAAGTTTAGGGAAGGAGCTGCCCCTTGAGGCTGCCATCAGAAGCTCACTGAAATTGTAGGGCCTTGTTCTTTGTGAAGTAGGTGATGTTTATTAACAAGAACTTAATGATGTACATGGCTAGCAGTAAGTAGATGCTAGCTCTTAATAGATTTTCAACAGTCAGTTGGTTCTTGAACCAGGGCCAAAAAAAAAGGACCTGTCTTCCTTGAACTAGTAATCCCACAAGTGACCCCTTAACTCGCATGCATAGATATAACCACCATGCCATCTGGATTCAGATTTTTGGTCCTTTTTATGTAACACCCTTTTTTCTTATGGTTTAACTTGCCAGCTCCTCGTTTGCTGACTTGGGGCTGGATTTATTTGCATCAACTGCTCCCTTAGTATTTTATTTTTTTGTATTATTGGTCTTTCTAGGGAGAAACGTGTGTGGTTGAAACATGTGCAAGATTCAGGGGAACAGCAACTGCTCAGCAGCTCTGATACTTCAAAGGCAATGGAGAGTCCGTGGCGTAATGGCCCACCCTAACTTTCCACAGGCTGCACCGGGGCAGGGCCTGGGCACCCGCATGGGCTTCCTGGGATGAGATGTGTTTATGCAGATACGTGGGAGAAGCCCAGAGACTTCGAGAAGTATGTGGAGGAGAATCTAGGGGGTGCAGTGTAGGGACTGAGAATTTGAGATGTATAGTTTATTTCCGTTAATGTGATCTCAACTTTCCAACAGCCTGTGCAGCCCATCAAAACATGGATTACACTATTAACATGCAGAAATTCCTGATTGTGCCTCTTTTCGAGCTGTTCAATCCTTACATTAGTGCTTTTGAAATCTCCGTAAATCCTTGAGATTAGAAATGTAAATTTTCCCAAATAGTGAACTTGTCAAAGCACTGCTGCGCATCGGGTAGAAACAGACCTCTCTCCTCAATAGCAATATGCTTATTTTCTTTTCTTGGTGGGTTTTTTGCCCTTTGCTCGTTTTCCATGAAAAGGCTTCCTCGCTACCACATTTTAAAAGTTATCTCATCAATATTATTCCAAGTGAATTTTGCAGTATCTTTTCTTTTTTTTTTTTTTTTTTTTTCCTGTACGCGGGCCTCTCACCGCCGTGGCCTCTCCCGCCGCGGAGCACAGGCTCCGGACGCGCAGGCCCAGTGACCATGGGCCCAGCCGCCCTGTGGCATGTGGGATCCTCCCGGACCGGGGCACGAACCAGCGTCCCCTGCATCGGCAGGCGGACTCCCAACCACTGCGCCACCAGGGAAGCCCTGCAGTATCTTTTAAAGGGGGGCAACAATCATGTGATTCCCTTGCTTTAAACCCCTTGTGATTTCCCCAGTGGTGGAGCCAGGGCCAGGGTGCAATGTAAGGGAGTGTCCCAAGAGTCAGCAATTGAGATAAAAAATATTTAATGCATTGTTTTCTAAAAATGTAATAGGCAACTATGACTCACATCTGTGTTTGTAAATGAGGTCTTGAGCCACACTCTTTTTTTTTTGTTTTTTTTGCATTTACAATTTTTTTAACATCTTTATTGGAGTATAATTGCTTTACAATGGTGTGTTTTGCAAGAGTGTTCCCTTTTCTCCACACCCTCTCCAGCATTTATTGTTTCTAGATTTTTTTATGATGGCCATTCTGACCGGTGTGAGATGATATCTCATTGTAGTTTTGATTTGCATTTCCCTAATGATTAATGATGTTGAGCATTCTTTCATGTGTTTGTTGGCAATCTGTATATCTTCTTTGGAAATATCTATTTAAGTCTTCTGCCCATTTTTGGATTGGGTTGTTTGTTTTTTTGTTATTGAGCTGCATGAGCTGCTTGTAAATTTTGGAGATTAATCCTTTGTCAGTTGCTTCGTTTGCAAATATTTTCTCCCATTCTGAGGGTTGTCTTTTGGTCTTGTTTATGGTTTCCTTTGCTGTGCAAAAGCTTTGAAGTTTCATTAGGTCCCATTTGTTTATTTTTGTTTTTATTTCTATTTCTCTAGGAGGTGGGTCAAAAAGGATCTTGCTGTGATTTATGTCATAGTGTCCTGCCTATATTTTCCTCCAGGAGTTTGATAGTTTCTGTTGAGCCACACTCTTGATGTCTCTGAGAGGCCACCACCACACAGCTCTACCTCTCTCCATTCACACTTACCTTTCTGGAACTCACCATGCTCCCTCCTCCTCCCCCGCTCCCCAGGCCCTTGCACAGGTTGTTCCCTTTCAGATACCTCCCAGGGCTGGCCTTCCTGCTCATCCTTCAGAGCTCACTCAAGTATCCCTTCTCAGGGTCAGGCTCCTCTGCTGTGTGCTTTCATGGAAGTGAGTCCCCTTCCTTGAGAGCATTTGCCCAGTAGACATTTTATTTATTGACATCTAACTTCTCCAGTTGGTTGTAAGTTCCATGAGAGCAGGACTGAGTTCGTTTGTAATTCTCATAGCACAGTGGCTCACGCATTGATGATTAATGAACAATTAATGGGTGTTTATCTCATGTGCTTCTGGTGTGCTTCATGATATTGGATCAGAAACTTCAAATAGTTGTTTTCCTGGTGGTAGATGTGACACCTTCACCTTTTTCACCATTGCAGAGCTCTTTTGCCTCTTCACAGTAACTCTGCCAGGTAGATTAGGTTGTGTCATGACCTCTGTTGATAGCTGTGCCAAACAAATGCTTTTGAGGAGGGCGTAAGGTGGTTAAAAAAAAAAAAAAGATGAAGCCATCCCTCTACAGATGAGGAAAATGATTCTCAGAGTGGTGAACTGACTTGTCCAGGAGTCTGTAGCACAGCAAGAACTCCTACCTGGATTTATGACTCTGAGTTTTGTCCTCATTCTACTTCCCTAGGCTCCGTCTGTCAGGGGAAAGAACTGGAGAAGATTCCCCTTTCACTGTCCAGCAAAAGGACAAAGGAGATTAGGAACCTTTTCTTAGCATTAATGCCTTGCCAATTTCTAGACCTCCTTTTCCCACTAATCCCTTAAAACATCCAATTTGTATATCTCTGCTCTTAGAGGCTGAGTGTTTGGTATAAGTTCCACGGTGAATAAAAGGCAATAAAATAAATAAATAAAAGGCAATAAAAAGTATCCCCTGGTAGAATATAATTTTCTTTCTCTTGCTCCTCTCTCAGGCGTACTTTATCCTCTTTACCATGAAAGGCTTAATTGGAACTGGCTCTCTTATTAGCCTTCCAGTTAAATCGGCTTCCACAGAGGGACTGTCTCTCATTAGACTTGTTTGCTTGGCAGACCTGTGCAGAAGTTAAGCATAGACTGAAGTATTCATCAGAGTAAGGACCCAACACAGGGTCCAAATGTCTCCATGAGGCCTTGGTGGAAGACCTCGGCTGCTGTTTGTACTCCTGCCTGAACCCTGCTGTGGTTCAAGGTCAGGCCTTAGAAATCTTCCATTAGTAGCTATCACTCCCTCTAATGCAAGGCTACATCCTTTCCCCCACAGAGAGTGCAGACCTTGGAGAGGATTGGGTGTGACCTCAATGGGTTTCTATTCCTTCATTCATTTATTCATGCATTAAACAAATATACGCTGAGCATCCACTGTGTGCTTGGCATTTTTTGGACCCTGGGGATGCACAGTGAACAACTCAAAGATCCCTGTCCTCCTGGAGTTTATACTCTCACGAGGGAAACAGTCAATGAACAAGTAATCAAGTAAGTTTTATTTTCAGTAATAAGTGCTATGGAGAAGAATGAATTAGGGCAAATAGGGATGATGTTTGATGCTGGCAGTAAGTGGCAAATGGGGTGGTCAAGGAAGGCCTCCCAAAGAGGTGACATTTGAACAGAGGCGTGAGTGATGGGAGGAGGGAGCCATACAAAGGTCTGGGGAAAAGTTTACCAGGCAAGGTATAGAGCTCATGTAAAGCTCTGAGTCCAGAGTAAGGGTGATCATCCAACAATCAGGAAGAGGCCACTGTGGCTGGGAAGCATGGGAAGAGTAGAAGGAAGAGAGACCAGAGATGTGAGCGGGGGACAAAGCAGGAGGGCTGTTGTGCAGACCATGGTCCGTTATGGAAGGTCTCTCAAATCACTGGAGAGATTTGAGCAGGGGAGGGTCATGGTCTTATTTATGCTTTAAAGAGGCCATTCTGGCTACTGTGTGAAATGAAAAGTGGATGAGTGGAGCAAGACAGGAGTGGGGTAGGGAGGTCAGGTGAGGGGCTACTAGGATAATCCAAGTAAAAGATGAAAGTGACTTGGAACAGGGTGTTAGCAGCGGAGGTGATGAGAAGAGGTCAGATCCTTGTGTGTGTTGAGGGTAGTGCTCATTCACAGTTGCTGCTGGGCCAGACGTGGGCTATGAAGGAAGGAGACAAGCCACGCCTGGCTTATTAGTCCATTTACAAGTATTTATTGATCACCCATCAGGGACCAACCGTTGTTCTGTGTGGTTGGATATACCAGTGAACAAAATAGTCAGAGATTCCTGCCCTTGCAGAGCTTACCTTCTAGCATGGGAAAGAAAGAAACAGAAAATAAATGTAAAAAACAGTAACTTATACCTCATGTTCAGAAGATGATGTATGTTATGGAAAAAGGGAAAATAGAGGAGGGACGCTTGGGGAGGGGAACTGTTGCAATTTTAACTAGGGCAGTTAGAGCAGGTCTGCTTAAGAAGTCACTGAGGTTTTTGGCCTGAGTAGCTAGATGGATGATGATGCTATTTAATGAGATGTCTAAAAAGAATAAATAAATAAAACTAGAGGAGGGAGGAGGTTGGAGGTTAGAGGGATGTCAACAAGTACAGCTGACCCTTGAATAACACAGGTTTGAATTGCATGGGTCCACTTACACACAGATTTTTTTCAGTAACTACTACATACTCTAGTACTACATGATCCATGGTTGGTTGCATCCATGGATATGGAACCATGGATACTGAGGGTGGACTGTAAAGTCATATGGGGATTTTTGGCTGCATGGAGGGTAGGTGCCCCTAACCCCTGCATTGTTCAAGGGTCAACTGTATTTGTTGTCTTTACATATTGAGATTGAGTTGACTCTTAGTGAAGATATCAAGTAGGTGGATATTCATATCTGGGCCTGAGGGAGAGGTCAGAGCTACAGATGTAAATATCAGAGTCTGGAAGGTTTTTAAAGCCATGGGACCAGAGGACATCTCCAAGGGCATGGGTGTAGGGATTAAAAAGAGAGCCAAGGGCCAGTGGGTCCTCCAAGGGGAGGAAAGAAAGGAGGAGTTAGCAAAGGAGGACCTGAAGTAGCAGTTGGGAAGGCAGGAGAAAAATGAGGAGTGTGAAAAAATAAGTGAAAGAAGAGTGTAAGAGGGAGAGAGTAATCAACGATTTGCAAAGCATCAAGTAAGGTGGCGAATGGGTCAGGGAAGTGAACGTGGAGGTCTTTTTTACAGGTTACTTCCTGAGCTGCAAGTAATTAAGTTACCATGTTATTGCCATTTAACTGCAGTGCCTAGAGTCATGGAAAGTATCGTCTCATTGTGTGTCCACAGAAACACCAGGGCTGGGAGCCCTCCGTGCTGGCCAGTGTTGATGTGGTTGACTTAAGAATAAATGCTTATTCTGCAAGGCAGTGCAGCTGGTTACGGATCATGGAGGCTCTGATTGCCACACAGAAGTCTATGGACTTAATTGTATAGGTGGGGGGATTAAGGTAAGATTTTTAAGCTGCGGAGTGACATATGGAAGCCTATTTCATGTAGATATTTTGTGGAGCAGAAGGAAAGATGGGTTGAAGTGGGAAGAGTGATAGAAAGACCTGGTAGGGAGATCTGGTAGGAAGAGTGTTTCAGTAGTTGAGGCATGAGATTGGGGGGGGGGTTGGGGGGACTGAACCAAAGGAGAAACAGAGAGAAGGCAAAGGGGAGGACACGTCAGAGAGACACCGAGTAGGTAGATCTGGTGGTGTTTGGTAAGCAATCGGAAGAGGATATGGAGAGAGGAAAGATGGAAGACAACTCTAGGGTTTTTCTCTTGTGTGACTTGGGATGGGGGCTGGGAGTAGAGCTCACCGTGGATTTTTGCTGGGAGATCAAGGGAAGGGGTTGACAGATTAACCAGTTTATGGATTAATTATTAAGACACCTGCAGGGCCCTGGGAGCAATCCCCCTCACTAATTAGTTAGCTGGTAATTAGACAGTGGCTGATTAATGCTATTGCCTGCCCCCTGTGGGGTGGGAGGATAGGAGCTGAGCCCCTGACCCCCGAGCACTGTGGTGCCTGAAAGAAGGGGGACCTAGAGTCCCTGTCATTATAGGATGTCACCACCACCCTCCCAGAAACCCAGCTATGAAGGGCTTTCCTTGACACCAGATTTTCTCTTCCCACAACTCTTCAGATGTTTTCTGCCTAACGGAGAGAAAGCAGGGAAAGGAAAAAAATATGTGTACCACAGAATTCTCATTCTCAGTAGTGGTGTTTTGCAAAAACGCCATGGCAACCTTCCTCTTCAACTACTTGGAGTTTGATTTCCATGCATCTGTCAAGTGCACATCAGGGTTTAATTTTCTACTTTGGAACTGCGACTTGGGTTCTGCTTCTCACATCCTGGGCTTCTGTCCTCCTGACAAGTGCCTGTTCTGATACAAAATGGAAGTTTCCCAAGGCTGATGTAGTAGCTTAACGCTGAGTGTTGGGGAGTAACCCAAAACAGAATTTGGTGAATGCTTTTAAAAATCTATAAATTCCCTAGAAACCCAAGTCGCTTTAATTCATGAAGCACATTCTGACCTCCTGTCGGAGCAGTGTGAGAATTAAATTCCAAACATTCCCTGATTATTTAGTTCAAATACCTATGTCAGAGTGCTGTCTCAGACTTAAATTAAAAATATCTGTCTCAGGCAGGAGTCCTCTGTCTACCATCTTCCCATCCTGTGATGGACGCTCCGGTAGAACACTTTGCAGATGCAGGAAGAAAAAGCCCTGGGGACCAGGGGGTAAAGAGCAGAGAGTACCAAGGGGGCAACAGATGGGCTGGATGAAGCCTTTATTTAATAGTACTTTGAAACATTAAAATGAAGTGCCAAAATTTAAAAATCAGTGGTTTTTATTTTAAAAATCCAATAAATCCCCCAAATCCCAATCAATTGGGAGTATGGGATTAACAGATGTGCACTACCATATATAAAATAGATAAACAATAAGGTTTTACTGTATAGCACAGGGAACTGTATTCAATATCTTATAATAAACTGTAATGGAAAAGAATCGCAAAAAAAAGAATTTAGATATATATATATATATGCATAACCGAATCACTTTGCTGACACTTGAAATGAACACAATATTGTAAATCAACTATACTTCAATTAAAAAACTTTTTTTAATCCAAATAATCAGAAGACACGGCACATTGGGAACCCAATTTCCACCTGGCAGATGTCAGCTAGAGATGAGTTAGTGTCCTTCAAAACCCAGGGCATGGGCTTCCCTGGTGGCGCAGTGGTTGAGAGTCTGCCTGCCGATGCAGGGGACACGGGTTCGTGCCCCAGTCTGGGAAGATCCCACATGCCGCGGAGTGGCTGGCCCGTGACCCATGGCTGCTGAGCCTGCGCGTCCGGAGCCTGTGCTCCGCAACGGGAGAGGCCACAGCTCAAAAAAAAAAAAAAAAAAACCCAGGGCATGTGTGTTTCCCAAGGGTCACACTTGCCACCACACCTTGCTGTCTCCACAGCGCCAAGGAGACACGGGATTCGCTGATGAGTGATGTTCTTCCAGAATCCTTCCTTGATCCTCCAGGTCAGGGTCGGGTGCCCACCAATGCTCCTAAAGTAGCCAGAGCAATGTCTATGTGTATATGTAATATTATATACATATATTATCTATAGTAAAACTATACTATGTGTAGTAAAAATTGCATATATAAAATTTATATTTTAAAAATTTACGGTTTTTACATATATATAAAATTTTTACTATTTTTTAGTATATATATAACTTTTTACTATTATAATTGCTTGCTGATTTATCTCAGTCCCCCTCACTGTAATTTCGGCTCCATAAGAGCAAGTACTTTGTCCCGTTTGCTATTACAATTCCAACATAAGGCCCAGCCCAGAGCAGGCATTCAAATAAATTAATTTATAAAATAGGCACTGTAGGCTAAATGATCTCTAGGGCCATTTAGTTGTAATGTCCTATTGCTCTGATGTTTCTCTTCAAATGAACAGGTATCCATGGCGTTCCTACTATGTGACATATTTTGCTTGCATCTATGAACACCTGATTACCAATACTGTGCTTTGGTCTCGTTCCCTCTTTTATAGCTCATAGCAATAGAGACTATAAGAGATGGAAGGGCCCTTGGAGTTCAACCCCCTAATTTGCAGGTGGAGAAATGGAGGCTCAGAGAAGAGAAGTGACTTTCCTGAAGGCATACAGTTATAACTCAACTTAGAACCAGAGCGTCTAGAGAAGAGTCCACCTGCCTTGTTCTCTAGTCTGGAGGAGCCACTGATCAATGTAGAAGGAAAGAATAAAGTGAATGCCTGGCGTCACCTGAATGGTGAAAATAATACATGCTAGAAAGATTTCAGAAACATGACCAGGTTTATGGAATCCAGTCTCCATGGCAATAGTTCTCAAACTGGGGTGCTCAGGCCCATTCTCAGGGGACCCTGAGTCCTCTCTGGAAACAGTGACTATGCATACATTCTGATCACCTGCTGCTGAATTTCAGCGTTTTCACTGGTTTCTATGAGCAGGTATGAGACTATCCCGGCCAACAAGGCGGCGAAGGAAGGGGCATTGATTTGTAAATGATGTGTACACACTAAGCAAAGGCCCAGGGAGGGCGCGATGATGTTTTGCCATAGTCCGGGGCTGTGGTGGTTAGTGACATTTTTAAATTGCAGGGCATGATTTCACTGCAGCAGGACACCATGATCCATTGCATTATTTTAATGCAGTGGACCATTACTGGCTTTGTATTTAATTTTTACGTTTATTTTAGTTTCAGGATTGCATAAGAGCTGTAAGCAAAAGCACTTCGTATTGAATTTTGTTAGTTTTATGCATATTTAAGCAACACTGCAATAAAAGTAATCTAAAATGATGCTGAAGGTCCAGGAGATTTTATCTTTCCTTTAAAAGGCACCTATGCATTATCCAAAGGTGTTGTACACTGACTTCCTTCCATATTTATATATATATATATATATATATATATTTTTTTTTTTTTTTTTTTTTTTTTTTTTTTTTTGGGCATAAACCCGCATCCCCTGCATCGGCAGGCGGACTCTCAACCACTGCGCCACCAGGGAAGCCCCCATATTTATATTTAAGTTGAGAATCTATTGGCATGAGAGAGAATTTCTGTGGCATGAGCTCTTTGGCTGTCAGAGTGAATTACTTATAAGGAACTTGGTGTGGGACATGTGATATGCTCTTCCCTCAGTAAGTGGCTGTTCCTACAGGCGATTCTAGAATCTAAGAGGTAATTCTGACTATTGATTTGCTAACTTTAGAACCTAATCCTTTGTAAGATGTTATGATGTACAAGGTCTGAGAGGGGAAAAGGTGTATCTTCTCTTTAACATGATGTAAGCTAGAGGTCTGCAAGCTATAGCCCGAGGACCAAATTTGGCCCGCAGACTGTTTTTGTAAATAAGATCTTATTGAAATTTAGCCACATCCATTTGTTTACAAATTGCTTGTGGCTGCTTTCGCACTATAATGGCAGAGTTGTGAAATAGAGACCCTATGGCCTGCAAAGCCTAAAATCTTTACTATCTGACAGACCCCTGGGGTGCGCCTTCTAAATACCATCATTTCTGCACTGTGCTTTCAGCTTATGTACATTTCACTTGTTTGATTCTCTAAAGTGACTTAATTAATCTGTCCTGTTTGGGCAATTAGGAAATTCTAGATGGTTGTTGCTTTGTGTAAGATTCCTTGATTTCTCTAATGACGGAATCTACTCTATTCTCAACATCAGTTGCTGTTGGGTTGGCCAAAAATTTGTTCAGGTTTTTCCATAAGATGTTACAGAAAAACCCTAACAAACTTTTTGGCCAACCCAACACTTACTTTAAATAGGACATTGGAAGCTGGCGAGATGCTGCTTTAATAATGGACACCTACCTGGTGGAGCTGGCCTGAGGCTGAGCTGTGAATTAAATGCTGGTGTTTCCATCTGTCAGCCCTCCCTTGCTGCGTCTCCCACCTTCACCCTGTCTTTCTCTCACCATCTTTGAGACGCAGTGCCCTTTGATTCTTTCTTGCCTCTCAGCCATATTAAGGAAGGCCCAGACACCTCACTTTTATCTCCATTTAAATTCATTTAGTTTGTTCGTTTCTTAGTTCCTCTAAGCGTATTCACACTTAAAGCTTTTTTATTCCAACTGTGGAATAAGAAGCTTTGACCTCTCTTAAAGATTTGACCACAGTAGAGGTGCTGAGGAAGATTGGGACGATGGGGGTAGCACCAAGGAAAGAGGATGGGGACAGAGATTTTCCTGAAAATGGCCAGGCCCCCTCAGTGACTATGGTTCACTGCATCGAATCCTGAGTTTGCTGTGAAGATCAGAGCCTTTGCCTCCCTGACCTCAAAGCCCTAAATCTTCAGGAGGATCCCAGACTTTAAAAATAAATTCTCTCAATGTGTTTGACTTATTTATGGAACCACCTGAGACTGACACAAAAAGCAGAAGATTCAAATGCTATTTGGGACACTTGACTGAAGATGACTTCCTATGTAGTCATGCCTAGGGAAATCATCAAAGGTCTAATGGAGTATTGTAGGATTTAAGGACAGTTCCTGAAAGAAGCTATCTACTGCTGAAAATACTTTGCTAGAGAAATTAGAAGAAAGAAATTGTTGTGAGTAACCAAAATAATGGAAGACACTGGAGCTTTCTTAGCCAACTCAGGTCATTCCTGATCGCGCAAGCATTGCCCACCCTCTGAGGATTAGGTCAGCCACAGTGAGCTTTTGCAGAGAAATGGTGCTTCAGTGGCCTTCACTTTATTCTTTCCTTCTTTCAGCCAGCAACTGAAAAGCAAAGGCAGGTGGCCACTGAGGTGCACATTTGGTCCTGGTTTTTTAATATGTAATGATAAGAATCCTGTCATCTCTTTACATCTGCTTTGTGTTCTTACCATGGCAATACCTCCAAATATGTCAGGATTGCTGCCAATTAATTGCTTATTCTGGCAACTAGTAATTTGGCACATATGTCCCTAAGAGTTTCTTCAACTAACATTTACTGAGCACCTACTGTATACCGAAAGACTCGGCACAGTGGTAAAGTTTTCCTGTCTTTGAGGAGCTCGTGATCCAATGAGGATCTGTGAATAATTGCAGTCTAGGCTGGAGAAATTAGGAAAATTCCCCTTAATACTGTGTTGCTCTCATTCCCTTTACACTGAATTTGACACTTTTTTTTTTTTGCCTTCCATTCATTGTTGGTTTATTTTTTATTTTTTGGAGTATAGTTGATTTACAATGTTGTGTTAGTTTCAGGTGTACAGCAAAGTGATTCAGTTATACATACATATATACTGTTTATATTGTATATATATATTGTATATAGTATATATATTGTATGTACATATACTATATATAGTAAACATGTATACTATATACAAATATATATAGTATATATAGTATATTATATATATAGTTTATATTATATATATGTTGTTTATAAAGAATCTGAGAAACAATATATATACATTGTTTCTCAGATTCTTTTCCCTTATAGGTTATTACAAAATCTTAAGTATAGTTCCCTGTGCTATACAGTAGGTCCTTGCTGGTTATCTATTTTATACATAGCAGTATGTATATGTTAATCCCAAACTCCCAATTTATCCTTCCCTCTCCCTTTCCCCCTTGGTGACCACAAGTTTGTTTTCTATGTCTGTGGCTCTATTTCTGTTTTCTATATAAATTCATTTATATCATTCTTTTTTTTTTTTAGATTCCACATACAAGCAATATTATATATTTGTCTTTGTCTGTCTGACTTATTCCACTTAGTATGATAATCTCTAGGTCTATTCGTGTTGCTGCAAATGGCATTATTTCATTCTTTTCCATGGCTGAGCAATATTCCATTGTATATATATACCACATCTTTATCCATTCACCTGTTGATGGCCATTTCGGTTGCTTCCATGTCTTGACTATTGTAAATAGTGCTGCAATGAACATTGGGGTGCATGTATCTTTTTGAATTTGACTTTTTAAATTCAGCAGTGACCGTCTGAAGCCTGAGCTATTTAGCTTGCTAGATAACACTACTCCAAGTGAATCTACAAGAATTTTAATTAAAGAAGTGAATTTGGATATGTTCAAATTGTGGCTCATTAAATAACAACTTCTCTGCTATGTATCCTCACCATTCCCACATGCCAGATAAACTCGGTGAGCTAGAATAAAAGAGTCGAGATCACAGGTTGGCAAACTACAGGAGGCCAAGTTCCTCCTGCTGCCTATTTTGATAAATAAAATTCTACTGAAACACAGACAGGTCCATTCATTTACATAGTGTCTGTTGTCTATAGCTGCTTTCGAGCTACAATGGCTGAGTTGAATAGTTTGAACAGAGACAGTCTGTGGCCAGTAACACCTAAAATAATTGCTATCTTACCCTTCACGGAAAAAAATTGGCAACCCTTGGTCTAGACTATTCTAGACACCCATATAATGTAAAGAGTAAAATTATTCAGCACCTCTGACTAGTAAAACAACTTAAGAACTGGTACATTGGTACATTTTAACATTGATTGGAAATCTAGACAGATTTGGGTTTAAACTCACATCAAATATCCACCTCTTCTATGACAAGTATTAACATAGAAAATGTTTAGCACTCATGTACTTTAAATCTCTCTTGTTTTGATGTGTCTATTTATTCAAATTAGGGACTGCTAAATACATTTATAAAGCAAGTCATCTTTACCAATGAGAGAGTAATAGTACCCAAATCACTGATACTGAGGTGAGAAGGAAAGAGACTGGGTGTTACCCCCATTGCACAGTTAGAGGGGGGGCTAAAATAGTCAGCTGAAGGCACAAAATATCATTGGAAGAGAGGTGTTAAGAGTAAGAGCACATGTAGCGTATTTCATGAAGTCTCCCCTGTCTTTCAGATTCCCCAGTGGGCCTGCAAAGAGTTTGTCCTGTAAGAGGGCCTCTCTCTGGAAATGAGAAGCTCAGTTCTCACCCATTCCACAGGCCTTTCTTTTGGGGACTTAGGGGAGAACTTACACAATAGTCTGGGCCCTGTGTTTCACAGAACATTTTTAAACAACTGATTCTCCTAGTTTTGTAGCCAAACTCAGAATCAGCAAGGTCACTTCCTCTCTGGGGAGAAGAAATAAGGTGAGTGCCCACATGTCCCTGCATGATGTCTTTGCCTCTAGCTTTGCTGCAAGCTGGAAATGCATTTCTCCACACGGACTAGAGATGCAGCCCCTGGAAGGAAGGAAAGGGGGAAAGCAGGAATGTGTTAACAGGGGTAGTAGATGGAAGCGTGTACAGCTGTGACTGCCCACTTCTGCTTAAATGGCAAGTCAGTACCCTGATATGAAGTCAGAGATTATGCAGAAGGGATCCTGTTTGTTTAGAAAAAGTAGACTGTTAATACATTATGTATTGTATATACCATGTACACAGCACAAATACATACTTGAGTAAATGAATAAATTAATGAATGAATGAAGAACTCAGACTCTGAGGACAGGCAAAATTGGATCTAAATCCCAGCTTTGCCAGTTAGTAGCTGTCATTTATCTATTGCTACATAACAAATTACACCCAAATTTAGCAACTTAAGTTTTTCTCTCACAGTTTCTGTTCATAAGTAATCTGGGCATGACTCCTCTGGGTATCTCTGGTTCAAGGTCTTTCCCAAGGCCACAGTCATCTCAAGGCTTGACTGGAGGAGGACCCGTTCCCAACCTTACCCATGTGGCTGTTGGCAGGCCTCAGATCCTCAATGGCTGCTGGCCAGCAACGTCAGTTCCTTGCCGCCTGGGCCTCTCCAAAGGGCTGCTAACAACATGGCAGCTGACTTTGTCTAGAGAGAGGAATCTCAGAGAGAGTCCCAAGATGAAGCCACAGTGTTTCTGTTTTGTTTTTTGAACTTTTAAAAATCGTGGCTATATACATATACATATATATGTAAATAGTGACCACAGTAGAGGTGCTGAGGTAGATTGGGACGATGCGGGTAGCACATGTATGTATGCGGGTATATATACATACATATATATATGCGGGTATACGTATCATTTTAAGTGTACAGTTCAGTGGCATTAAGTACATTCACAGCCACCACCACTATCCATTTCCAAAATTTTTCATCACCCCAAACAAAAACTCAAAGCTCTAATGTTTTTACAACCTAATCTCAAAAGTGACATACCATCACTTCTAATCTACTCCTTGGAAACAAGTCACTAAATCCAGCCCACACTCATGGGAAGAGGATTACACAGTGTGAAAACAGCAGGAGGGTGAGTGTCCTTGGGCATCCTAGAGGCTGACTACTATAGAAACTATGTGATCTTAGGCTTAACCTTACTAAGCCTCAGTTCCATCCTTTGTAAATCAAGCATGATATCTACATTGTAGAACTGTGCTTGTATCCAAGGGGAAAACCACCAAACTTTCTGCATATCAACGTGAGATAAAATGCATGTCCTTGAGCCATGAAGTTTGACCACCTTGGACTGTGTCTTCCTGCACAGCCTCTTGGGTTCTCTATGATGATTCAGTAACTGTCACATCTTTAGACCCCTGACAGCATGAGAGGAGCCATGGAGATCCAGACTACGATCCCCAAATATTCATAGTATAATCTTTATGCGAAGCAGAGCTTCCTCTAAAGAAGCCTGCGCTGGACAATGTTAGCTCATATGTTCCCATTGTATCACCTCTGGGAATTGGTCCACCCTCTCCCTCGGTCACTCATGTTCACCACCAAGATGCTCTCCTTGTTTCCATTTATGGTTTACTCTCTTCCTTCCATGCAAATTCCCAAAATGCATCTCCTCTCTTTCCTGGTGAGCTGTCCTGTGCAGTGAATAAGAAGCAGTCAGTTCCTCTGCAGCTCTGTACATGGGATTATGCAATGAGCGAGCAGGCTGCTTTTAAAACTATACTTTAAAAATTTCCAAAATGGCAATATATATTTCCGTTCTTGTCCCCTCTCACAGGTCAATCCTAAACAGGTCAGGGGTTCATTCCAAACACCAGTTTACAGGTGAGTTCTGGGTTCACCGTACATTCAGCGTGTCTTTGTACTTCTCCTTCTGTAGTCCTATAGGAGACTATCAGTTTAGATCCATAACTAATCAGCTGCAAATCCATTCAGATAATTGTACTTTTAAGCCAAAGAAGTAAATTAATATTCTGTACCAAGTTTTCCAGTGATAAGTATTTTGCAAAGACTAATAAAAACATTTGAAATTAAAATAGTTTACTGGCTAATGCTCAAAAACCAAAAATAAATATTGAGCAGTGTTTTCCGAAGTGTGGACTGTGGAATGAAATGCTATTTGTTTGCCCACTGACCAAAATTAAATTGATAATCTCTAGGGTTGATGAGAATATGGTGACACAGTCATAGACGGTTTGCTGCTGGGAGTATAAATTGGGCTCGTCTCTATGGAGGTAAATTGGCAGCTTCTATCAGAATTTAGAATGTATGTGCCCTTTGACCCAGAAGTTATATTTTTGGAAATTAATCTTAAATCATCCTTGCACATATACAAAAGGGCACATATACAAGGAGTTTCACTGCAGTACTGTTTGCAATAGGAAAAAATTAGAAACAACTCAAATGTTCATCAATAATAGACCAGGTAAATCAATTACACTGTACCTCTGTTTCGGAGTACCATGCAGCAGTTAAAATAATGAAGCAGATTTATACGCCTCTACATGGAAAGATGGACATAATGTTTTGTTATCTGGATGAAGTTAAGTAGTAGAGCAGTGTCTCAATATGATCCCTTTTGTAGGAGATTTTATGTATATATGAATGTGATATATGAAATCATACATATGATATATCATTCACACACACACACACACACACATGAATACCCACATAGATTTGTTTGGAAGGATACACAGCAAACTGTTGATAGTAGTTACTCTTCCTCTTGGGAAAGGAATAGAATTTTCTAGAGGATGGGAAGGTTGCTTCCCACTGTACTGTATATACTTGCATATTGTTTGAATTTTTTACAATTAGCATAAATTGCTTTTATAACTTTCATAAAACAATTTAAAAATTACCTTTCAAACTTATTACAGAGTAACATAAAAAAGTCTATAATCCCTCCACCCAAATACAATTACCATGAATCTTCTATACCTTTTTCTACACGTGTACTGTTTTTTAAAAATGTAATTTTTCCACATAGACATTTTGGTAATCTTATTTGAATTCAAAATATGCAATAAACATTATTCCCCAAAGTGTTACATAATCAACACATTTATGTGTCAGTAGATATTAAATTATACTATGTCTAATGGTTATAATATTATGGTTTTTAGGTACATGAGTTTGCTGGTAAGTAGGAATTAAAAATGGGGCAAGGTAAACTTTTAATGCAAGAGCCTGTTACCTGGTTCCCTGCATTCAGGCTTGTCCATCCCTATGTCCATACTGCCCATAGTCTATACCTAAGCTCTGTCAGTGTCTGGAATAAAATCTTCCATGGCCTCCCATTGCCTTCAAGATACAAGTCTACCATCCCTGTATGGACTACAAGGTCTCTCATTTTCTGGCTTATGTTTATTCTCCAGCATTTGGTCAACACTTTTACCTCCAACTCCTGTCAGCCTCCCACCTCGCTGGCTTACTTACTCCTCCATTTCTTTTTTCTTTTTTTTTATAAATTAATTTTATTTATTTTTGGCTGTGTTGGGTCTTCATTGCTGGGCGTGGGCTTTCTCTAGTTGCAGTAAGCAGGGGCTACTCTTCATTGAGGTGTGGGGGCTTCTCATTGCAATGGCTTCTCTTGTTGCGGAGCACAGGCTCTAGGCGCTTCAGTAGTCATGGCTCACGGGCTTGGTAGTTGTGGCTCGTGGGCTCTAGAGTGCAGGCTCAGTAGTTGTGGTGCATGGGCTTGGTTGCTCTGTGGCATGTGGGATCTTCCCGGACCAGGGCTCGAACCCGTGTCCCCTGCATTGACAGGCAGATTCCTAACCACTGTGCCACCAGGGAAGCCCACTCCTCCATTTCTGATTCAACCACTTCTGTGATTCCCACAGCATCCTTGGGCTTACCCTTGGTCCTGGGCATCTCTTGCTTTTGCTACCCAACAGCAAAAGGGAGCTTTTGCTCCCTTTTCCTGACAGAACAGCTCATCATGTGTGGAGACCTGGAGCAAGGTTATAAATCAGTTTGTGCTTCAAGCTCATCATCTATTGATAGGATAAAAATAGTCTCTACTTCCTAAGGTCATTAATTAGAGGAAGCAGATGAATATATCTCAGGGCTTGGAAGTGCCAGAAACATGGTGAGGGCTCTGTATGTGGCTGCAGTTGCTGGTCACCACTTCTGTACTCAGTTGGTCTGGTTTGGTGGAGATTGGTTTGGCCTTCTGCTCTAGAGGTAGATTCCTGATTAGCTAAGGTGATCAGTTAATCTCCTCCTCCTAGATTGTGTAATTGGTTCAGAAGAGGACACACAACCCTGTTTGAGCCATTAGGAGTCATCATGAAAATTTTAGATTTTGAAGGAGAGAACCTCTCTTTTTTTCTCTGGGCTTGAGCATAGTGTATGCCAGGCTTATTGCTGCGGCACGGAGCCAGCACAGAAGCAAGCAGAGCAGCGTAAAGAGAAAGCACTAGTGTCCTGGTGACACCGTGTGGAGGTCCTTTCATGAAACCACCCCTGAGCAGCTCTTTCCTCAACTTTTCAGTCATTTGAGCCTAAATATTCCCTTTTTGCTTAAACCACTTAGGGCTGGATTTTCTGTCCCTTGTGACCCAGAGTTCCAAGACTTGTATCCCATGTCTAACGAACATCATATCTCAGTGTAATACTCTGCCTACCGGTCTTTCCTCCTTGTTAGATTTTAAGCCCTGTGGGGAAAGGGCCTGAGTCCTATTCAGCTCTGCATCTCCAGCCCCCAATGCAGTGCTTGAGAATATTAGAGGCTAAGCATTTGTTGAATGAATAAAAGAACCCCAGAGGCTACCTTGAGTGTTTCAACAGAACCTGTTCAATGCTGCTGGTTTATCCAGGCTTAAAATACTGCTGATTGACATATAGTATAGGGGAAGAGAATTAACACTACTGAGTGCCTATTAGGAGCTGGGTAATATATACAATACTTTACATTACATTGTGTCATTTAATCAAAAAGGCTTATTGCTCTTTCTCCCTATCTGCTCTCCCATGATAGGGGAGTGATTTTATCTATCAATGAAATAATATGAAATAATGAAGTAATCACTTTGCAAGTGAGTGATTTTTTTCTATTAATGAAACAAGAACAAAGTATGAGCTATCTTCAGGCATCTAATAAAAACAAAAAGCAGATAAAAAGCACACAAGTTCTATTCTTTAAAAGGAAGCAATCATTTGAGTCTTTGGAGTTCAAGACGCTAGGTTTTATAAGCTATTACTACTGTTTTTGAAATAAATGATTTCATTAACGTGTGCCATTTCAATTGTGAAGGATTTCGATTCAAAATTCCCTAAGAAACAGAAAGTGAAGTGCTTGTATCTAGTCCTTTAATTAGCTAAGGGAAGTGATGTGGTTGGCTATGTATAGGCCAATTGGACAGTCACAGGAAACCCTCTGCCCTCGCCAGGCTTCCAGTTTATTGTCCCCTACTTGGTGACATTCAGTTTGGGGACAATTGTCCAGGACAGAAACACTGGACAACCTTCAATCCAGAAGATTTTCTGTACTGACTTTGTCCCTGACTTCTCTTGCTCAGAGAGCATACAGTAGTAAGAACACCTAAATTATAATGCTTGTCCTCTATATATGAGCAGTTTATATTTTTTCAGGTTAGTTCTTTAGAGAATAAGAATGAAGGTTATAGTACAACCCAGCTCTTTCTTGTGTAATTACTCTTTATAAAGCAGTCTATAGAAATATATTGACCAAGTAAATACAGTTATTAATCATTGAGTTGTCTGCCTAAGGGTACTTAAGAATTATTGAAACTGATTATTGCTATATTTGTTCAGTAAATATTTAAAGAGCATCCCTCTATGGACCAAACTTTGTGGAATTCAAAGGTACCTAGGATACAGTAGATCTCTTGTCTGCAAGGAGTGATAATCAAGTTGAATTGTTCTTGAATTACCTTTTTCCTTTATAGTGGGAATTTTGATGGATGGAGGAATTTATCTGGAAAAGTGTTGAAGAATGTGGTTTATCTGCATTTAGGTTAAGGATTAATATTTAGTGAGAGCCATAGACAGCCTGAGCACACAGTTCTTAGCACCAAAGAAGCAAGTTATTCAGAGAAAGATGGGAAATGGCAACTCCCTCTAGTGCCTGGTTTTGTTTTGTTTTGTTTTGTTTTTTTCTCTCTGTCAGAAAGGTGAGTTTCCAGAGTCTTCTAGACCAGATTGCTTGTACCTTTCTCACATAGTTTTGGGCTCCACAAACCTTCATTTTATCCTCAAATTTGCCATAAGTTTAACACCTATTTGTATCTAATCAGGGAAGGACATGATACCATATTATGAGTATTTTAGGTGGAAAATCTTTGAGGGAAATAATTTTTATGTCATTTGAAAGAAAGAAGAGTTTTGTTTTGAGTCACTTCAGTTCTGGCAAATTGAAGTGACTTTGTCATTTCAGGTCTTTGTCGTGATAACAGGTTCAATCTTATTTAAACTATGTCTCAGTGAGAATATTCTTAGGTGGGGTGGAAAGCACTTTCAAGTCATTGTACCCTATAATCTGGAAAACGAGATGACCCTTAGCAGTAGAATGCCCTTTTAGGGTTGATCTACTTGGTCTTCTGCTTTTTCCTTTCTCCATCTTGTTTTGTCTTAAATCCCCAGGTACTCCCTCTCAGAACTCTTCTTACACTATTGACTGTACTTCTCTTCTGTCCTTTCCTAGTTTTTTAATTTTTCACCATCTTATAAAGTGATAGCTCCCAAACGAGTGTTCTTTAAGTGAGCAATAAAGGATAATAAACCTTTATTTGTATGTATGCATGTTTTCAATCAACATACTTAATAACAAAGTATCAATAGAAAATGAACACTGTCACATTTTTCATCCTTTGTTAAAATCAAAACCGTCCCTTTTACCCTTTGCTTTCAAATATGGGAGAGCCTAATTTCCTAAGAAAATGCTAAACATATCAAAGAAATGGAGACAAATATATGTGAACAGAGGAGGACACTGATACTGACCTTGGCCCCAGCCTGGACTTATTCAGAAAGGACATCAAGAGACAGATTTTGGGGATTTCCAAAGGTGAGAAGGATAAGGAAAACTTGGATATTGAGGTGTCACAGAAGCCAAGGGTAGGGTTTCAAGGAGGAGGAAGTGGTCAAAGTGTCAAAATATCAAGTATAAAGAGAACTGAAAAATATAGTTTGGATTTAGAGACTTGGAGTAATTAGTGACTTTTGCAGCATTATTTTTGGGAAGTTGTGGGGCTTGAAGTCAAATTGGTAGGTGAAAGGGTGAGCGGAAGATGAGGAAACTGATGTGTAGATATGGATGCTTCCTTCAAATTAGCTGTGAAGAGAGTAATAGGATGGTAGCTGGAGGAATACAGGGACGTGAGCACTAGGAAATACTTTATTTTAGATGGGAAATACTTGAACAGCTTTAAAAGCTGATGGGAAGGATTCAGCTGGAAGGGAGAGGTTGAATTAGAAGGCCAAGAGAGACGATATAATACAATAGATAATAAGTTCCTGAGATCCACAATGACCCCAAACCCGAGAATTGTCTTAGAATAGACCTGAGGTCCAAGGTTCATCTGGGAAAGACTATTTCCAGATGGCCTCTGAACTTAGGACTGATGTTCACCAGCCTGCCCTGAAGTTTGAGAGGAAGAAGAGGACTGAGGTACCATTTGCTCCTACTCTGACTCTAAGGAACAAAGTTAATGTTCAGTATTAATCAAGCTTTGGAAACTAAGGAGAGGAACAGGTAGTGAGGATGCGTAAGGTTAAAATAAAAAACTAGACATGGACGATAAATTCATTACAGGTCAATCTAGCTTTACCATAACCTGGGAGAGGTGGATGGTCAAGCAGCTAGGTTATATTTATTCTTTTATTTATATATATTTTTTAACATCTTTATTGGAATATAATTGCTTTACAATGGTATGTTAGTTCCTGCTTTATAACAAAGTGAATCATATACATATGTGCCCATATCTCTTCCCTCTTCCGTCTCCCTCCCACCCACCCTCCCTATCCCACCTCTAGGTGGTCACAAAGCACTGAGCTGATCTCCCTTTGCTATCCACTAGCTGCTTACCACTAGCTATCTATCTTATGTTTGGTAGTGTATATATGTCCATGCAAGTCTCTCACGTTGTCCCAGCTTACCCTTCCTCCTCCCCGTATCCTCAAGTCCATTCTCTAGTAGGTCTGTGTCTTTATTTCCACCTTGCCCCTAGGTTCTTCAAGACCCTTTTTTTCTCCCAGCACCATTTATTGAAGAGGCTGTCTTTTCTCCACTGTATATCCTTGCCTTCTTTATCAAAGATAAGGTGACAATATGTGCGTGGGTATATCCCTGGGCTTTCTATCCTGTTCCATTGATCTATATTTCTGTTTTTGTGCCAGTACCATACTGTCTTGATTATTGTAGCTTCGTAGTATAGTCTGAAGTTGGGGAGCCTGATTCTTCCAGCTCTGTTTTTGTTTCTCGATTGCTTTGGCTATTCAGGGTCTTTTGTGTTTCCATACAAATTGTGAAATTTTTTGTCCTAGTTCTGTGAAAATGCAAGTGGTAGTTTGACAGGGATTGCATTGAACATGTAGATTGCTTTGGGTAGTAGAGTCATTTTCACAATGTTGATTCTTCCAATCCAAGAATATGATATATCTCTCCATCTATTTGTATCATCTTTAATTTCTTTCATCAGTGTCTTATGATTTTCTGCATACAGGTCTTTTGTCTCCATAGGTAGGTTTATTCCTAGATATTTTATTCTTTTTGCAATGGTAAATGGGAGTGTTTTCTTAATTTCACTTTGAGATTTTTCATCATTACTGTATAGGTATGCAAGAGATTTCTGTGCATTAATTTTGTATTCTGCTACTTCACCAAATTCATGGATTAGCTCTAGTAGTTTTCTGGTAGCATCTTTAGGATTCTCTATGTACAGTATCTTGTCATCGGCAAACAGTGACAGCTTTAGTTCTTCTTTTCTGATTTGAATTCTTTTTATTTCTTTTTCTTCTCTGATTGCTGTGGCTAAAACTTCCAAAACTATGTTGAATAATAGTGGTGAGAGTGGGCAACCTTGTCTTGTTCCTGTTCTTAGTGGAAATAGTCTCAGTTGATCACCATTGAGGATGGTGTTGGCTGTGGCTTTGTCATATATGGCCTTTATTATGTTGAGGAAAGTTCCCTTTATGCCTACTTTCTGGAGGGTTTTTATCATAAATGGGTGTTGAATTTTGTCAGAAGATTTCTCTGCATCTATTGAGATGATCATATGGTTTTTCTCCTTCAATTTGTTAATATGGTGCATCACATTGATTGATTTGTGTGTATTGAAGAATCCTTGCATTCCTGGAATAAACCCCACTTGATCATGGTGTATGATCCTTTTAATGTGCTGTTGGATTCTGTTTGCTAGTATTTTGTTGAGGATTTTTGCATCTATGTTCATCAGTGATATTGGCCTGTAGTTTTCTTTCTTTGTGACATCCTTGTCTGGTTTTGGTATCAAGGTGATGGTGGCCTCGTAGAATGAGTTTGGGAGTGTTCCTCCCTCTGCTATATTTTGGAAGAGTTTGAGAAGGATAGGTGTTAGCTCTTCTCTAAATGTTTGATAGAATTCGCCTGTGAAGCCATCTGGTCCTGGGCTTTTGTTTGTTGGAAGATTTTTAATCACAGTTTCAATTTCAGTGCTTGTGATTGGCCTGTTCATATTTTCTATTTCTTCCTTTTTCATTCTCTGAAGGTTGTGCATTTCTAAGAATTTGTCCATTTCTTCCAGGTTGTCCATTTTATTGGCATATAGTTGCTTATAGTAATCTCTCATGATCCTTTGTATTTCTGCAGTGTCAGTTGTTACTTCTCCTTTTTCATTTCTAATTCTATTGATTTGAGTCCTCTCCCTCTTTTTCTTGATGAGTCTGGCTAATGGTTTATCAATTTTGTTTATTTTCTCAAAGAACCAGTTTTTAGTTTTATTGATCTTTGCTATAGTTTCCTTAATTTCTTTTTCATTTATTTCTGATCTGATCTTTATGATTTCGTTCCGTCTGCTAAGTTTGGGGTTTTTTTGTTCTTCTTTCTCTAATTGCTTGAGGTGCAAGGTTAGGTTGTTTATTCGAGATGTTTCCTGCTTCTTAAGGTGGGCTTGTATTGCTATAAACTTCCCCCTTAGAACTGCTTTTGCTGCATCCCATAGGTTTTGGGTCGTTGTGTCTCCATTGTCATTTGTTTCTAGGTATTTTTTTATTTCCTCTTTGATTTCTTCAGTGATCACTTCATTATTAAGTAGTGTATTGTTTAGCCTCCATGTGTTTGTATTTTTTACAGATCTTTTCCTGTAATTGATATCTAGTCTCATGGCGTTGTGGTCAGAAAAGATACTTGATACAATTTCAATTTTCTTAAATTTACCAAGGCTTGATTTGTGACCCAAGATATGATCTATCCTGGAGAATGTTCCATGAGCACTTGAGAAAAATGTGTATTCTGTTGTTTTTGGATGGAATGTCCTATAAATATCAATTAAGTCCATCTTGTTTAATGTATCATTTAAAGCTTGTGTTTCCTTATTTATTTTCATTTTGGATGATCTGTCCATTGGTGAAAGTGGGGTGTTAAAGTCCCCTACTATGATTGTGTTACTGTCGATTTTCCCTTTTAATACTGTTAGTATTTGCCGTATGTATTGAGGTGCTTCTGTGTTGTGTGCATAAGTATTTACAATTGTTATGTCTTCTTCTCAGATTGATCCCTTGATCATTATGTAATGTCCTTCTTTGTCTCTTGTAATTGTCTTTATTTTAAAGTCTATTTCGTCTGATATGAGAATTGCTACTCCAGCTTTCTTTTGGTTTCCATTTGCATGGAATATCTTTTTCCATCCCCTCACTTGCAGTCTGTATGTGTCCCTAGGTCTGAAGTAGGTCTCTTGTAGACAGCATATATACAGGTCTTGTGTTTGTATCCATTCAGCCAGTCTATGTCTTTTGGTTGGAGCATTTAATCCATTTATATTCAAGGTAATTATCGATATGTATGTTCCTATTACCATTTTCTTAAGTGTTTTGGGTTTGTTATTGTAGGTTTTTTCCTTCTTTTGTGTTTCCTGCCTAGAGAAGTTCCTTTAGCATTTGTTGTAAAGCTGGTTTGGTGGTGCTGAATTCTCTTAGCTTTTGCTTGTCTGTAAAAGTTTTAATTTCTCTGCCAAATCTGAATGAGATTCTTGCTGGGTAGAGTAATGTTCGTTGTAGGTTTTTCTCCTTCCTCACTTTAAATATGTCCTGCCACTCCTTTCTGGCTTGCAGAGTTTCTGCTGAAAGATCAGCTATTAACCTTATGGGGATTCCCTTGTGTGTTATTTGTCCCTTGCTGCTTTTAATATTTTTTCTTTGTATTTAGTTTTTGATATGTTGATCAATATGTGTCTTGGCGTGGTTCTTCTTGGATTTATCCTGTATGGGACTCTCTGTGCTTCTTGGACTTGATTAACTATTTCCTTTCCCATATTAGGGAAGTTTTAAACTATAATCTCTTCAAATATTTTCTCAGACCCTTTCTTTTTCTCTTCTTCTTCCTGGACCCCTATTATTTGAATGTTCGTGCATTTAATGTTGTCCCAGAGGTCTCTGAGACTGTCCTCAGTTCTTTTCATTCGTTTTCTTTATTCTGCTCTGCAGTAGTTATTTCCACTGTTTTATCTTCCAGGCAATTATCCATTCTTCTGCCTCAGTTATTCTGCTATTGATGCCTTCTAGAACATTTTTAATTTCATTTATTGTGTTGTTCATCACTGTTTGTTTGCACTTTAGTTCTTATAGGTCCTTTTTAAACATTTCTTGTATTTTCTCCATTCTATTTCCAAGATTTTGGATCATCTTTACTATCATTATTCTGAATTCTTTTTCAGGTAGACTGCCTATTTCCTCTTCATTTGTTTGGTCTGGTGGGTTTTTGCCTTGCTCTTTCATCTGCTGTGTGTTTCTCTGTCTTCTCATTTTGCTTAACTTACTGTGTTTGGGGTCTCCTTTTCGCAGGCTGCTGGTTCGTAGTTCTTGCTGTTTTTGGTGTCTGTCCCCAGTGGCTAATGTTGGTTCAGTGGGTTGTGTAGGCTTCCTGGTGGAGGGGACTAGTGCCTGTGTTCTGGTGGATGAGGATCATGTCTTTCTCTTGGGCAGGTCCACGTCTGGTGGTGTGTTTTGGCGTGTCTGTTGCCTTATTATGATTTTAGGCAGCCTCTCTGCTAATGGGTGGGGTTGTGTTCCTGTCTTGCTAGTTGTTTGGCATAGGGTGTCCAGCACTGTAGCTTGCTGGTCGTTGAGTGGAGGGGGGTCTTGGTATTGAGATGGAGATCTCTGGGAGATTTTCGCCGTTTCATATTACGTGGAGCTGGGAAGTCTTTTGTGGACCAGTGTCCTGAAGTTGGCTCTCCCACCTCAGAGGCTCAGCCCTGATGCCTGGCTAGAGCACCAAGAGCCTGTCATCCACACGGCTCAGAATAAAAGGGAGAAAAAAAAGAAAGAAAGAAGATAAAATAAAATAAAGTCATTAAAATAAAAAATAATTATTAAAAAAATTTTTTAAGTAATTAAGAAAAAGAAAAAAAAAGGAAAGGAAGAAAGAAGAGAGCAACCAAACCAAAAAACAAATCCGCCAATGATAACAAGTGGTAAAAACTATACCAAAAAACAAACAAACAAAAAAAACGGACCAACAGAACCCTAGGACAAATGGTAAATGCAAAGCTATACAGACAAAATCACATACACACTCAAAATACAGCTCCCGGGGTTCAGCTTTGAATTTGGCCCCGCCTCTGCCTGTAGGTCGCCAGGGGGCGTCTATTCTTTGCTCAGACAGGACGGGGTTAAAGGAGCCGCTGATTCGGCGTCTCTGGCTCGCTCAGGCCAGACGGAGGGAGGGGCACGGAGTGCAGGGTGAGCCTGTGGTGGCAGAGGCCGGCGTGACGTTGCACCAGCCTGAGGCGCGCCATGCGTTCTCCTGGGGAAGTTGTCCCTGGACCCCGGGACCCTGGCAGTGGCGGGCCGCACAGGCTCCCGGGAGGGGAGGTGTGGAGAGTGACCTGTGCTTGCACACAGGCTTCTTGGTGGCGGCAGCAGCAGCCTTAGCATCTCACGCCCGTCTCTGGGGTCCGCGCTTTTAGCCGCTGCTCGCTCCGGTCTCTGGAGCTCCTTTAAGCAGCGCTCTTAATCCCCTCTCCTCGAGCACCAGGAAACAAAGAGGCAAGAAAAAGCCTCTTGCCTCAGACAGCTCCAGACTTTTTCCCGGACTCCCTCCCGGCCAGCCGTGGCGCACTAACCCCTTCAGGCTGTGTTCACGCTGCCAACCCCAGTCCTCTCCCTGCGCTCCGACCGTAGCCCGAGCCTCAGCTCCCAGCCCCGCCCGCCCCGGCGGGTGAGCAGACAAGCCTCTCGGGGGCTGGTGAGTGCTGGTCGGCACCGATCCTCTGTGCGGGAATCTCTCCGCTTTGTCCTCGGCACCCCTGTTGCTGTGCTCTCCTCCGCGGCTGCGAAGCTCCCCCGCTCCGCCACCCGCCGTCTCCGCCCGCGAAGGGGCTTCTAGTGTGTGGAAACGTTTCCTCCTTCACAGCTCCCTCCCACTGGTGCAGGTCCTGTCCCTATCCTTTTGTCTCTGTTTTTTCCTTTTTCTTTTGCCCTACCCAGGTACATGAGTAGTTCCTTGCCTTTTGGGAAATCTGCCAGCGTTCTTCTGCCAGCGTTCAGTGTTCTGTAGGAGTTGTTCCACATGTAGATGTATTTCTGATGTATTTGTGGGGAGGAAGGTGATCTCCGCATCTTACTCTTGTGCCATCTTGAAGCTCCAAGCAGCTAGGTTTTATCTCAAGTTGGACTTGCACATAGTGAAAACCGTCATCAAACAAACCAGTGTAGAATCAACATATTAGCTGGGGAAGAATGCCTAGAGCCATAGATCTATTGCCTGGGAAAGACCGGGAATAAAAAATAAATAAAATTAGCTGTGACCAAAGAGTAGCATCCTCCTGACACCTCCATGGTACCTCACTCACTTTCTGCCCATTTTGAGGGCTTGCCATCAAGACTTCTAAGCTTGAATCACTGGGCAGTGCTTTGGGGATGTGGCAATGCTAATTATGATAAATACCCATGATTAGCTGTCTGATCTTATAGTTATATTGATAGCTTAACCTAATCAAAGACTCACTTCAGCCAAGCTGACCTTGCTGATTGCCTGTATTGGCCACCAACAATTTATCAGAGAGAAGGGTAATAGGGAAACTGGAGGTAGATTGTGTTATGACTTATGTGGCACCATGAAAGTAGTGTTTGTGTCAGCAAGAGCTGTGAATAGATGCTGTGGGTAGCTGGATACGGCTGAGATTTTTCAAAAATTGGCAGGCACGTTACTTTTGGAAATTTTCCAGTGAAACAGAGATTTAATAATTTTTTGCAGTTCGCTATTCTTGCATTCTGTGACATTTCTCTCCTTTATGCTTAATCAATGTTTGTTTCCCAGTATATGTTTTCCACTGTTCTTAATTTGGGAAGATAAAAGAAAACCCCAAATCACTCATCTAGGAGTGATTCTTTAGTTTTTTCTGTTGGACACCCACCCACAAAATAACCTCTTTTGTAGGCTCGTGCAAGAGTAAAAGAATTCAGCTTCCCTGATGGGGGATAGGTCAGGTTCCAGTGGATGTCAGTTGGTACCTTGTATATCAAGAGAGGGTCAAGAGCATCTTCCCTGCCAGTTTACATTATTTTCTGAACAGAGAGAGAATGTCCAAAGGCAGGACCATACACAGGTCCTTGACCATCTATCCCTTTTGAAAGCCCCTCCTATCAGGCCTGTAAACTAATTGTATTCCATCGCCTAGGTAAAGGAGTAAAGTGGGAAGGGGTAGAGAGAGACCAAAGCTGCTGAGACCAGCATTCCCCTGGGTTATTTTATAGTTGATTTGTTAACCCTAGGAACTTAACCCGTAGGAGTTAGGCCTGTGGTTAACTAGGTTTCTTCTTGGGGGAAAGTAGTCTCACCAGCATCTTTGTGTTGCTTTCCCAGTTCCTACCACGACTCCTTTATATTCCCGCTCAGAAGCTATGAAATGGGCAGGATGACTGCTCCAGGCTTTCTGTGAGTGCCTCTTTGATGTTCTGAAATGGGTCAGGAGAGAGGCCCTAAATCCAGACTGGATGGGAGGGTGAGTCACATACTGTCCTCCTGCCCATCTCAGGCTACACTCTGTCGTATCATCCACCCGTGCTGGCCAGAGGGTCCTACGAAGCACCCCGGGTACCAGCACCGTCTAATGGGAAAGTAGGCCCTTCTTCCCAAAGACCTTTGCATCATCATCACATCCTCATGAACAACGGCCCGAGAGACAGTGGGTAAGGGCGGATCTTTAGATTAGCACCCAAACCATGATACATTGGCAGCTGCCGTTGCCTGAAGTCTAGATGGCAAACAGTTCCAGGTAGGTGACGGTTTATTCACAAACAAGAGTGGTTTTTGGTTTAAATGAACATGTTTCTGAACTACTGATGGTATTGAACTTCGCCTGTGATTCTGGAAAACAGTTCTGGGACACAGTTTGCTGCAGTCACCTCCCGCATATGACTCACATAAGATTCATGGTGATGCCCTCTTTTACCTATGACAGGGCCAGACACAGACCCTCCAGAAGCCTATTCTCGATCTCATACATGATTAAGCGAATGTGCCCCACTGACCTCTGGACAAAATGCCTGCTAATTTGACATGACTAAACTTCATTTAAGGCCAGAGGCCTCCACTCACCCTTGAGGTTGAGCAGGCTTTGGAACACAGAGCAATCCCTCCTTAATGGCCCTTCCTGAGAATCTTCTGGCTGCAGATGACGCCCCCTGCTCACCCCCCAACCCCACCCCACTCCTCCCAGCCTTGTTTATTCCTCTCTGTTGCAAGGGCCCTTTCTGCCTCTCCTGTGATCAGAAAGAGTCTTCTAGATCTTAGGGTCTGAGCCTTGTCCCCATTGCACTAATTCCCCTCCCCTTTTGAAACAGTCTTTTAAAATAAGCTCTCTCCTTATCTAAGTCTGGAATTGTTTTTCTTTGACACTGTTATATTTTTTAACAGAGTCTATTGAACATGACCTTTTCTTAGTGACCTGGCTTGCTCCTTGAGACTGTGAATCACGGTGATGTGCCCAAGAGGTAGTTGTTGGTGATAAAGCTGATGCTGAGATGTTGGCTTATCTGGCAGTAACAGTGGAGCTGATGTGTTTCTGGGATAGAGTAGTTACTTTTCTTTCATGTGTTTTTGAGTTACATTGAGCTCATTTGGGTCAGGTATAATGGGGACCTCTTACTTGGCCAGGAAAAAAAAAAACCCAAAACTAAAACACTGTCTACCAGAGTTCACACTTTCTATCTAACACATATATATATATGTACACATACACACACACATATATATGTACACATACACACACACATATATATGTACACATACACACACACACATATATATGTACATACATATACCTATATAGACATATACGTATATAAAACTCTTGTGGCTAATTTCTAAATATAAGTTTGTATTTTATGTATGTACATATATGTGTATGTATATATATATTACCAACTCTTATGTTTAGAAATTAGCTACGAGAATCAGATGATGTGAGCTAACTTTCTGAAAGGCTATTGTGATATAATACAGGCATCTGGCTGCCATCTTACTTTTACCCCTGACCCATGAAATGTTAGCAAAAAAAAAAAATTTAAGTAGCAATTAATAGTATAATTTTAAAATTATACCTATAATATCTGGAAGAACATGTAGGTATAGTCCTTTATCAGAAAGGGGGTAAGGAAAGAAGCAGGTAAAAGCAGAAGAAAACCATCTTGCCATGAGGCTTTAAGAGCAATGAAATTATTCCCATTTTACATATGAGAAAAAATGAAATTTGAGAATTGTGATTTGCATGAAATCACCTGATTTGTAAGAGGCGGAGCCAGGATTGAACTAGGTTATTCTGTTTTCTAGTCTAGGGCTCTCACCAGCATGCCATGAAGCCCTCCCTCTTGTGAGTTTCTGGTATTGAAGACCAGAGAAGAGTCCATATTTGCACTTTGTTATTCATTTCACTGTCAGACTCTCTGCAACTTGTTGCCTCAATTGTGCCTTCAACACCAGAGGCTGCTATCCACTCCTCCTTTCGCAGTCAACATTCTTATTGAAGCATGTAGGAGCTCATTGATTGACTTGCAGCCAATCAGAGGCAGGAGATACATTCTGTCCATTATCTCTTTGGGGCTGTATCTATCTCTGAGTACTTGGTGGGGGGCTGCTCTTTGCTGACAGAAGTGGGGCTAGAAAGAGAGGGAATGCTGTGTTCCTCTCTCAACTTCCCAGAACCTCTGAAGGTCCTAGAAGACAGAGAGTATCCTAGATACTGAAATAGTACTTTATTCCACTCAATATCCATTCTATCGTCATAAGATCTCATGACAAACAGTACACGTGAGCATACATTCTACCTTAGGTGGTGGAGCCATTTGGAGAATTACATGGACTAGAAATCTAGTTTGTTCCGTGGAAATAGCATTTTCATTTCAAAGAGATTGAGTGATATCCTCAGAGCCTCACTTGGTAGGTGCAATGCCTCACCAGAGCAAGGTACCGCCTTTAGTCTAGCCAGCTTCACTGGATGCTGCCCAATATTTTAGCTGTCGGATCGCGCTGTCTCTAAATGCAAAGATGTCATGTATATTCTGAAGGGACCGCAGATGGATGTAGAGCAGGCAGGCTTTGCCATTTATTTTACCTTCTCCTGATAGCTACAGTGGGGGCAGCAAAACAAGTGTAAGGCACAGCCCTGACACAAGGAGTTATCAGTCTTGTTATTGAGGGGAGAGCTGACTCCTTTCAGATAGACTAAATTTCTTTCCGGGCCCTTTAAAAGTGAAACGTAATAAGATATTTAAACATCATTTCACTAACATGTAAAGGAAAATACAAACACATGCACATTAAATTGCAGGTCTCACCATTTTGGTACTAAGGAGACAGTAATTCAAGTAAGTTCAAAATAACACTTGCTGACTGGGAACAGATCAATTGAAGTAAGGAAACTGTACAAATAATATGGAATAGTTAATCAGGCTTAATCCCCCTCCCCCTCCTTCTCCCCCTTTCTCTCTGGCTGTTGCTTTTCTCTTGCTTTTACTCTCTACTTCCCTCTTTCTATATCTTTCATGAGATACATAGTTTTTACATTGGGCAACAAGGTCACAATTCTCTTTAATAATTACATAGACTGAGAATGTATTTGCTTTCGGAGGGAAGAAACATTTGCTTTGTAAATGTAGAAAAGAAAGAATGAACTTTGACTTTGTGGTGATGATAGGTAAGTCCTTCCTTCAGCAATGGAGAAAGGCTGTACCTTGTCTGTATAGGGAACAGGGAGGGGGTGTTTCTCATTTTACGGTGATGGCGTCTCCCAACACAGATCTCATAAGGAAAATGACAAATTGTTGGTTTGTGGGGCTGGCAGCAGACCCCTTCCCCTAACAGCTTGAAGAGAAGGAAAATCAAGGTGCCTCCTGAGGGTTAAATGCGGTAAACCCACACACAGTGGATGCCATTAGCCATCTGTGGTGGGAAAGTAACAGAGTTTCAATCAATGCATGGTTGAAGAGTTTGAAAACACCCAGAAATCCAGTCAAGGTGATACAGGAGCGATCTCTTGGAAGTAGAACTGGATGGTTGTTGCATTTAGCTGTGACAACCTCATCGGTTGTATTCCCATAGGAAGACTGTGTGCATAAAAGGGTGATGTTAGCCCAGAGCTGGGTTCTCACAGCGTGGCGAGAAGACTACCAGCCTAAGAATCTCCTGAGGTGCCTGTGAAAATGAAGATTCTGGAGCTTCATCGCACAAGCACTGAAAATTTGGAGTGGGATAAAATAATTGGCATTTTGTTTATCTAATATATTCAATTGAATTTTCTTTTTGATATTTTCTCTTTAATTAAAAAAATATGTTTATTGTAACTAAGGTTGAAAACATGATAAAAGAAAAGTAAATCTTACCCCTCTGTTTTTTCTACCCTGGGGTAACAATATTAGTAGCTGGTAAGCATCCTTCTACCCCATTCTCCACGATACCCATTCAAACATATATACAGTTTTAGAAGTGGTGGCGGTAGTTGTTGTTGTTTTGCTTTTGTTGTTTATTTTTATAAACTGGGTCACGTTACACATATTATTTTGAAATTTGTATTTCTCAAGTCTTAATAGAAAACCCTTCAGGTTGAAAAACATGTACGTAGGTATATAGGTATGTACACACGCACATGTCAGTTTGATTGGAAATGCAGATCAACTCCATCTAACTTGATAAACTCCATCTAAGGTTAAATACTGGCACAACAGTTACCAAGTACCATAAGAAAAAGTTGAAAAAAACTTTGGAAGAACTGTATACATAAATTCTTAAAAATCATTGTGTTTTTTTCCATGGTATGGCTGTATTAAAATATTCAAGCATTTCCCCATCAGTGAACATTCAGGTAACTTTCTAATGTTGTTATATTTCATTTTGTTGCCATTACAACTAATGCTCCTATTTTGGGAGGATAGATTTGCAGAAATGGTATTTCTGGGTCAAAAGCTACATTCATTCTTTTTTTCATTTTTATTGGAGTATAATTGATTTACAATGTTGTGTTAGTTTCAGATGTACAGCAAAGTGAATCAATTATACATATACATATAATCACTTGTTTTCTTTAAGATTCTTTTCCCATATAGGCCATTACAGTGTATTGAGTAGAATTCCCTGTACTATACAGCAGGTTCTTTTTTTTTTTTTTTTTTTAAGCAGGTTCTTATTAGTTATGCATTTTATATACAGTAGTGTATATATGTCAATCCCAATCTCCCAGTTTATCCCCCCCATCCCCTGAACCATAAATTTGTTTTCTATAACCATGACTCTACTTCTGTTTTGTAAATAAGTTTATTTGTACCATTTTTTTTTAGATTCCACATATAAGTGATACCCTGTGATATTTGTCCTTCTGTGTCTGACTTCACTCAGTATGACAATCTCTAGGTCCATCCACATTGCTGCAAATGGCATTATTTTGTTCTTTTTTATGACTGAGTAATATTCCATTGTATATATGTACCACATCTTCTTTATCCATTCCTATGTTGATGGACATTTAGGTTGCTTCCATGTCCTGGCTACTGTAAATAGTGCTGCTATTACAGAGATTTTATCATAAATGGGTGTTGAATTTTGTCAAAAGCTTTGTCTGCATCTATTGAGATGATCATATGGTTTTTATTCTTCAGTTTGTTAATGTGGTGTATCACATTGATTGATTTGCGTATACTGAAGAATCCTTGCACCCCTGGGATAAATCCCACTTGATCATGGTGTATGATCCTTTTAATTCATTCTTAATTTTATTAGTATTGGGATATTACTTTCCTAAAAGATTGAGGCAAATTGCAGTTGATTATCATTCCACTTAATGATGTCCTATGAAAAACATTGTGAACCCTAAAGTAGTGAATACTAAATCATTAGAGGAAATACAAGGCTAGGTTCCTGCAAGCTTTGGTCCCAACATTTTTTGTCAAACAATCAATATGTAACCTTGTTTTATGTGTTTCTATTTAAAGATGGCTTATTTATTATATATCATTGATTCATTAACCTTGAACTCACAGCCAACAGCACTGTAACTTATGCCTGCACCAAGTTTATCTAACACACACATTTTCTCTGAAAGCACATCACAGCCTTCTTGTCTTTAGAAATGTTAGACGGCACTTCAGCATTATGCTTGGAGGCTATTTAAACAGCAAAGTCACTTTACAGAAAGCAAAAAAAATGCAGGAAGCATTCACTACATAGATGGTAAAAAGGACACTTGTTGATAGTATGTGAGCTGAAGAAGAAAACAGAAAATCGCCTTGCTTGACCTCAGTTGGAAATGTACCTATTGAATGACTCTATAATTTTACTATTCTGCACATGTCCACAAATGACTGCATGTAACTGCAAAAGCACTTCAAATATTGATTTTGGAGTTACAAATAAATTTTAGCAAGTAAGTGAATTTGTAAATATGGAATCCACAAATGATAATATCGCTGGTGGCTATATTCCCACCAGCAATGTGTTTGTCATGCTCACTATCCTTCATCTTCACTGAATGTTGTTTTTAAAATACTTGCGAGGGAATTCCCTAGTGGAGCAGTGGTTAAGACTCTGCGCTCCCAATGCACGGGGCCCGGGTTTGATCCCTTGGCAGGGAAATAGATCCCACATGCATGCCACAACTAAGAATTTGCATGCCATAACTAAGGAGCTGGTGAGTTGCAACTAAGGAGCCCACCTGCCACAACTAAGAACTAAGACCTGGAGCAACCAAATTAATTAATTATATTTTAAAAATACTTGTGAAATTTTTGTGAAAAATATTTCCTTGTTGCTAACTACTAGTGAGGTTGAGTGTATTTTCTTGCGTTTCTTATACATTTTCATGCAGTCTTTGACCACTTACATGTTTATATACTTTGCTACTTTTCCTATTAAGTGGCTTATTTTTTGTCATCAATTTATAGAAACTTTGTCTACTGGAGATGTCAACCCTTTGTTCTATGTTATGCAGATATTTTTCCACTCAATTACTTGTCTTATTTTTGGTTTGAGTATCTTTGCCATGTTTTTTAATAATCAAGTATGTCTGTTTCCCTTTTGTGATTTAAGGTCTCCTATCTTGTTATACCTCCAAGATTACCTAGACTTCAAATTTTTGTTCTAATATTTTTATGATCTAATTTACATTTAAATTTTGAATTAGCATTACCTCTTATTAAGATCAACCAGCCCATGGGACAGAAAATAGAAACCTGATAAGCCACAAGTTGGAAGTACTGATTCAAGCACTGTGCAGGAAAAATAACACCCTAGCTCAAAGACATGATCTGAATGTCTGCATGCTAAGTGTATCTCTTAAATCTACCCCATGCTGTAAACATTAGAAAGCCAAATTCAAATGGCATAACTAATAACAAATTCAATCACTCACCTCACTGAATAATTCAAGGTAGAACAGGCTTTTGATCTTTGATCTAGTAGCCCAATGATATTTCAAAGACCCAGTTTCTTTCCATTTGTGCTCAGCCTTCCTCAATGTCACCTTAACCTAGGGTTGGCTTTTCTCATGTTCATACGGTGTTTACCAACAGCAAGAATGAGGGCTAGGGCTTCCCTGGTGGCGCAGTGGTTGAGAGTCCGCCTGCTGATGCAGGGGACACAGATTCGTGCCCCGGTCTGGGAAGATCCCACATGCCGCAGAGCGGCTGGGCCCGTGAGCCATAGACGCTGAGCCTGCGCGTCCGAAGCCTGTGCTCTGCAACGGGAGCAGTGAGAGGCCCGCGCCAAAAAAAAAAAAAAAAAAAAAAAGAATGAGGGCTACATTCTCTCTCGTTCAGGCATAGTGTGGTGGACATATTTCTCCATTGATATGGTTCTTCTCGGGTGGTTGAGACAAAGTTCCTAGCATCTAGAACCAAGCAGCGCTGGTGTCCCATAATGAGGATCAATGTGAGTGTGTGATGTGGTGGAGTGTTTTTTCTCTCTGGGTTGTTTCTGGGTCTGCAGCAGCCAAGTCTGGTTCATTGGCCCTCCTAGAGATTCTGTGAGCTACCTTTATTCATCTCTTTCTCCTTAGCCTGGTTAAAGTAGATTCTGGTTTTTGCCACTAAGTTTTGCAGCAAAGAATAAGTGGTGCTGAAAGTGTTTTCACATAACATCAGACTATTAAGGAAATGGGAATCTAGGATTAGTTATTTAATTTAGTTGGGTTTGAAGGCGTGTAGAGTGGAACATTTTCTTAAACACTGGCTGTGGTTAATTGGAGTGAAGTGCCTCTAGGAGACTAGGCTGCTGTGGGCTCAAGTGGCTGCCGTCATATACTATGCTAAAGAAATGTGGTTGTACTAGTTACATATGTGTGCTAGAGAGCTTAAAGAAAGAAAAAGGAAACAGGTTTTCAATTCTTACCTCAATGTAGGCTCAGAAAACAGGGGAATGTCTATGTCTGACCTAAAAGAATATCATCTCTTAGAGCCACCAGGTTGATGAAGCTGAGTATCAAATATATGCTCTGATCCTGTGGTTTGTTGTATGACAATATAGGCTGAATTCACAGACTTGCTGGTTCCTTACATGAAAGTTAGGGCATTGGGATGAGAAGAATGGGACCCTGAGAATTGAAATGGAGACATCTGGGAGGATTCAGATGACTCATAGCTCACTCACACCTGAAAACCCTGTAAGAGGATCTTTTCTTTTTTTTGGCCGTGCCATTTGGCTTGTGGGATCTTAGTTCCCTGACCAGGGATCATACCCAAGCCCACGGCAGTGAAGGTGCCAAGTCTTAACCACTGGAATTCTTAAAGGGAATTCCCTATAAGAGAATATTGATTCCTCATTACCCACTCCTATGATCCCCCTCATTTGCTTCCATTCATCTATCTGAAATGAGATACAAATATGTCACAGAGAGCTTATAAACTTATAACTTGGAAGAAAAACATTTCTTCTGTTATTGCTACTCTTGTAATTTTTACATGCCAAAATATTACAAGATTTTTCAGTTCATATCTGCAAAAATCTTTATAGTGTTATCCATTACACACCTTAATTTTCTTTGTAACTATAAGAACGTCTGTTTTTTAAATGACTCAGCTGAAATACTCTATTTCCCAAACGTCTCAGCATCTAGGAATGGCCAAGTGACATAGCCAAGGAGACACAAGTGTAAGTCTGCTGATCATTTCTTTAAAAGTTTTACTTTCCAAAGTGCTGCTCTTCCTCCTTGTACCTTTCTCCTTTTTATTGTCTGGACGTGGTTGTAATGTCTGAAGCTGTAGAAGTCATGTTATGCTCGTGAGGGGAAGGCCTGGAGAATTGCTAAGACTTTAGAACTGACCTTTTTAAGCCCCTGAACAAATGACAGTGGTTACTTTCAACTTTTCTTCTTGATTACTTAATGAGATGGAAAATGAAACCTGATTTGTTTAAATCGTTTCATTGAATTTACTTTTACATCGAGCCAAACACAATCATGCGTAGCTAGTGTGCCAGGTGGAAACCATCTATTTCCCCCTTAAAAAAGTAAAAAAAAAAAATCCCTGAGCTTCACTGATTGGGTCAACTTCGATCCCATACCAACCCTGTATCCAATTACTTTGGCAAGAGAAATGTTGTGTGCTAATTGGTTTAGTCCAGTTAAGGGCCCCCCCTTTGAAGCGGGGGGTCAATCCCTTTAAACCTACTTGTTTGCAGCTCCATGGGGGGATGAGTGCTGATAGAAAAAAGAAAGGGAAGTTTGGATGTGAAGTAGGCAGGGAACATGTCCACTCTATCCCTATTGTGAATATGCCATTAAAATTTATTACTTATTATCCTTAATCTACTTTCATGACTGCCAAGCAATCTGCTGGTTAGATTTGACCCTTGTGTAATTTATAACAGAGTGATAGGCACTACTGATGTGAGCCTTGTGGTCTGATTCCTGGTTAATACATTTAAATACAAGATTTCATGAATCAGCATCTCTGAGCTTAGTTAATCTGAGTCCTCCATCCCAGCCTCTAAGATATGGATCTGGTCTGCCTGTAATAAACCAGGTCTTGAGTCTTGGGAGGATGAGGGCCAGATCCCAGACCAGGGAATTCTCCAGGTAAATGGCACTTTCTGAGCCATCCTAACATCCAGCTTGCTTGCCTTCTGGGGATCTCCCTCTGCTATACTCCTTAGCATCTACTTGAACCCTGAAAACTGTCACGAGTGCCATGAGCGTTACATTTTCTTTATGAAAGATTTCAGCAGTAACATTTGTTGCATCTTCAAGAGAACCCAATATACAGTGCAGGGTGGGACAGATCCAATTTCTGTCTTCATAGAGTCAAGATGGATCCAGAACCTTCACCACTATAAAATGGTATCACTTTGATCAGCTATAATTCAGTTTAAGGGTTCTTGGCAGATATAACCAGGATTATACCAATCGCAGAAATGTAGAGTGAGTTTGAAAAAAAAAAAAAAAATCGGTTCTGTAACCAGACCCTGGCAAAAGAAATCTGGGCTCTAGGTAACTGGCTAATATTTACTGAGTATACAGAGATATACATCTGACTAATAGAGATCCTATCAATAATAATCAATAGGATGAAGAGAGTTCTGGACTGGAAGAGAGGAGCCCTAAGTGCTAATTTGTTTAGTATGGGTGCAACTGTGAATAAATCACCTCGATAAAATGATCTTCAAGTTTCCTTTCAGTTCCAAAACTGAGTACTCATTAAGGTTAAATATTTCCTGAGCTGTTTTATTTATCTCATTAATTTTCTTAAAACGGCTTTCCACAAAGATTCAATTTCACTGTGTTTTTTTTTTAAACAAACTATAACAAATTTTGTATGTGTGGAATCCAAATTAGTGAGGTCTGGCTGCATGCTAATTAAAACTCCTTAGAATGCTATACAGACTTTCCCTTCAAGAGTTCAGATTTGTTGATGAAATTTTCTCGTTTGTCTTCATGATGAGCTTGGGAAACAAATGATCAGTCTATCAACCCTAAAAAGAAAAACTCTGGGATATTCTTCCCAGTTTTTACTATGGAAGGCAGTAAGAGACCAGCATAGAAACCTAGCCTTCTGGTTTTAACGTCTTGCAGATAACTCCCTCTCTTAAAGAGATTCTTATAATGATTTAAAACCTAACTGTAATGTAGCTGTGAAGCTCAATTAGCAGATTCATTGATTGGGTATTGATCATACTCCTGCTTGTCACCCCTAAGAGATTGAATTAAAGCGTTCATTCATTCAGGTCATTAGTCCCTGTCAGTGATAAGAAGAAATCTGTTTGTGTTCAACTTCTAATGAGTGTGTTAAGTGGTGTCTCTCCTTAGAACACATATTGGTTGTGGTTCAGGGTGGTGTGACCCATTTAAAAGCCGTTCATGCAGGTATAGTCTGGGAGGTTTAACTGGAACAGCTGAGAAAAGGCGACACTATCCAATCTAGTAGTAATAGAAGAGGACAGTTTGGAAGGCCGTATCTTCCGGAGTCAGGAAGGAAGGTGTTCTCACCAGAGGGAGAGGGTAATTGCTTCGTCCCATCCAGAGGGGGTTTTGCAGTGGAACAAAGGTTTACATTAGGCCAGCTTTACTCTAGATATGGTGGGAAGACCACTTGCATCAGAATCATTTGGGATGTTTATTAAAAAAAATCAGCCCCTGGGCCACACTCCAGGCCTCTGGGGTAGGACCCAGGAACCTGTGTGGTTAATAAGCACCTCAGATTATTTGGGGGCTCTCTAAAGATTGAGAACCACCACAGAAGATGCCTGCAAGAAGAGACAGAGAATTCACATGCAACAAAGACATCAGAACATTTTGTAAGAAAGTATTGAGGAATCATTCAACTTGTATTTATTATTGGGATTTTTGCCCTGAATAACTGAGATAAGCTATGAAGGGGAGCAGGGGTCAAATTTGCAGCAGGTAATGAGAATAGTTTTTTGTTTTGGGGGGACTTTTTTGTCCTTTAGAGCTTTTGGTTTTCCTTTTCCTGCTTTATGTGGTCTTGTTTAGTTGTGTGTATTTGAGTTACCTGCATAAAATAGTGGGGTTTTTGTTATTTTTTATTGTACATGCAAGAAACATGGATGCGCTGATATTTTTTCTCCTACTTCTGAAAAGTTGTGTGTCAGTAATTCATTTCTTTTCCTAGGGTACTTGACATTTTGAGAATCTGATAAAAGACATGGCTTCCGATTTCCACAAATGCACGTACATAAATGTATAAAGTTTTACATTTAATTTCTGGGGTGGGGGCGGATTTTTGGACCTCCCCCTACTGATCCATGGAGCCCAGATAAGGAACCTCAGACCTGAGCCTAAATCATCCGTCAGTTGCTCTATCCACTCAGGTGGCTCCCCGTATCACAACCATGGCAAGAAGGAAAAGGGCCTGGTTTATGTGGAGGAAATAGATAACCACCTGAGGAATTCAGTGTCCCTCAAGGCCTTGACCCAGACCTTCAGATCTGTCAGAATTGCCACAAAAAATATTTGCTCCTCCACAGGAATATTTGAGGCTTAACCTATCTTGGGTGGCAAGTTCCACATTTCCCCATGATTGCTCATCGGGGCCTGGTGGGAAGCAAAATTAAAGGCAGGTTTAATGCATTTTTTCCTCCCCACTGAGGACTGTGGGCTCCTTGTCAGTTTTGGCCTCTGTATTTATATTTTGCTACCATAAACGGAGATGGTGTTTTCTAGCGTTTGGGTTTTGCAATCTCAGGGTTTAGTCTAGGGCTATGTGGAAATGGCCCATAGCTTAGTCTGGGCCCATTATAAATAAGATTTTTAAAAAACTATACACTTTGGAAAAAAGAAAAAGCAAATCTCCTATAATACCACTGCCAAAACCACCTAATATTATTTTGGAGTGTGTTACTCTAGCATACATTGTATATCTTTTTTTTCAAATATAGGATCATACTATATTTAGTGTAATCAAATCTGATTTCTTCCCTTAATATATCTTAAATATCTATATCAGTAGATACATCTCTTTTATTATGTTTACTGGCTGCTGGTATTCGGTAATATTTATGCCTATACTTTATTTAACCAAGTGCCCATTAATGAATGCTTAGGCTCATTCTGTAAATTGGATTTTCTAACATCTTCTGTGCTTTACACCCATTAACGTTTAGGAGTCTTGCTGCTGTTGTGGCTCATCTCGAAGTCTCTGAAGAAACAAGTGCTTTGTAGAATCCAATTTCCTTGCTTAAAAAAAGAATTCCTCAGAGTCAAGTGTTGTCTAGATGTAATTTTCACTTTATTCTGGAAAACTAAGAATAAATAAAAATCCAAATCTATAACTAATGCCCACCCCTCTCATGAAAGTAATCAGCCTCTGTCTCTGAAATTGCAAAGGAAAAAAAAAACTGAAAATGCCACTGAAATCATTTTTAATTAGGCATTTAGCAGTTTCTAAAGCCAGTTATGAATTGGCCTTCAAGAGTGGTATTTTTTAAGAAAGGAGCATTTTAATTGGTATGTTCGCGTTTAGCATTTCGTGTCAGATGGTAAAGTTTTAGACTTTAGATGTCTTATCTAAGTGTACCAGACAAAGAATATGATTTTTTCTGTCTTCTAACTAGCTAAACCATGGCACATAAGTGGATGTGTCAATATGGACCTATGGGAAGAAAGGGAAACCTTTCTATTAGCTTTGGCCTGATGTCATGTTTGGGGGCTCCAGAGCCACCACCTTTATCATGTAAGCACTGTAGAGCCTCTTAAAATGTGGTCCATGGACCATGCATCAACACCACCTAGGAGCTTCTTAGATGAATAGAACCGTGGGTCCCACCCTACCCCTCCTGAATCAGAATCTTCCTTTTAGCAAGAGCCTCAGGTGACTCGCATATGCTTTAAAGTTTGAGAAGCACTGCCGAAGAGTATACCCAATAAATCAGAACCAGCAAATACATACACAACCTCCATGCACTGCTGTCCACTAGATATGTAGCATTTCTTTCAAAGGGATTGATTCTTGCAGTCATTTGTAAAGCGACTTAAACTATGAAGGTGTTGTTTGTGCCTTAATGTTGGAATGCATGTGTTCAAGCGAATTGATATAGAGAAAAACTTCCATTGAGTGAACCTTATTTCTCACTTTATTTTCATAGTAAAATTAGGTGTTTCCAGATTGAAAAAATACCCTAGTATATAATATTAGAATGAAGAAAAGAGCAAATTAAGGTGCTCACCAAACCCCTGGCATTTTGTCTGACAGTGATCTTAAAAGCTTTGAGCCCCTTCCCGACACCAGCCATTCATCAGACTATTCATAAGCACCTAGAGCATGTCAGGTGCTTCATTGGGGAGGAGGGAAAACCAATACATGCTCCAATAATCACAGAGACAGAGGTGTCCTGGGATTAGAGAGGGCACCTAATTTTGTATGAAGGTGCCAGGAAAGCCAAACGGTGGAAGGGATGTTTGAACTGAATCTTATTAGATAAGGAGGAGTCCCCAGGGGAGCCAGGAGGACAGAACACATACAGTAACTGAGAGGATGAATATAAACATACAAAGATAGGTTGCTATGTTAATAAATCTGTTCTTCCTTCTGCTGTTAGTAGGGAGCCACTGGAGGATTTTAATCAGAGAAGTGACATGATGAGATTTGTATTTGAGAAAGATAATTCTGGTATTCGCAGAAATAGGGCAAGGTAAGGTCAGAGGGAGGGAAATCAACAAGAAAGTTGTGTAATGAGACAGTGAACGTGGGAATAACAGTGGTAGGACTGAGTTTAGAGGGATGCTAGAAGCAGAAGCTAAAGGATTAGGGACAGAGCAAAGAGATAGGATAAGGAGAGTAAAAAGACAAAGACTTCCAAGATTCCAGCTGGGCTACCTTGATTGCTGTTGGTGCCGTTAAAATGAGATGGAAGACTATACTACAAAGCTACAGTAATCAAGACAGTATGGGACTGGCACAAAAACAGAAATATAAATCAATGGAACAGGATAGAAAGCCCAGAGATAAACCCACGCACATATGGTCACCTTATCTTTGATAAAGGAGGCAAGAATATACAGTGGAGAAAAGACAGCCTCTTCAATAAGAGTGGTGCTGGGAAAACTGGACAGCTACATGTGAAAGAATGAAATTAGAACACTCCCTAACACCATACACAAAAATAAACTCAAAATGGATTAAAGACCAGAATGTAAGGCCAGACACTATAAAACTCTTAGAGAACATAGGCAGAACACTCTATGACATAAATCACAGCATTTTTGACCCACCTCCTAAAGAAATGGAAATAAAAACAAAAATAAATAAATGGGACCTAATGAAACTTAAAAGCTTTTGCACAGCAAAAGAAAACATAAACAAGACCAAAAGACAGCCCTCAGAATGGGAGAAAATATTTGCAAACGAAGCAACTGACAAAGGATTAATCTCCAAAATTTATAAGCAGCTCATGCAGCTCAATATCAAAAAAACAAACAACCCAATCCAAAAATGGGCAGAAGACCTAAACAGACATTTCTCCAGAGAAGATATACAGATTGCCAACAAACACATGAAATAATGCTCAACATCATTAATCATTAGAGAAATGCAAATCAAAACTACAATGAGGTATCATCTCACACCAGTCAGACTGACCATCATCAAAAAATCTACAAACAATAAATGCTGGAGAGGGTGTGGAGAAAAGGGAACCCTCTTGCACTGTTGGTGGGAATGTAAATTGATACAGCCACTATGGAGAACAGTATGGAGGTTCCTTAAAAAACTACAAATAGAACTACCATATGACCCAGCAATCCCACTACTGGGCATATACCCTGAGAAAACCATAATTCAAAAAGAGTCATGTACCACAATGTTCATTGCAGCTCTATTTACAATAGCCAGGTCATGGAAGCAACCTGAGTGTCCATCGACAGATGAATGGATAAAGAAGATGTGGTACATATATACAATGGGATATTACTCAGCCATAAAAAGAAATGAAATTGAGTTATTTGTAGTGAGGTGGATGGACCTAGAGTCTGTCATACAGAGTGAAGTAAGTCAGAAGGAGAAAAACAAAGACCATATGCTAACACATATATATGCAATCTAAAAAAAAAAACGTTCTGATGAACCTAGGGACAGGACAGGAATAAAGAAATAAACGTAGAGAATGGACTTGAGGACACGGGAAGGGGGAAGGTTAAGCCAGGACAAAATGCGAGAGTAGCTTTGACATATATACACTACCAAATGTAAAATAGATAGCTAGTGGGAAGCAGCCGCATAGCACAGGGAGATCAGCTCAGTGCTTTGTGACCACCTAGAGGGGTGGGATAGGGAGGGTGGGAGGGAGACACAAGAGGGAGGAGATATGGGGATATATGTATACATATAGCTGATTCACTTTATTATACAGCAGAAACTAACAACATTGTAAAGCAATTATACTCCAATAAAGATGTTAAAAATTTTTTTTAAGTAAAGAAAATGAATGGCGATCAGTGGCTTCCACAATGTCTGCATATGAAATGTCACTTAAATTCACATCAAAGGATCTGGGTTGATTCTTTGTGTCCTTGAAATGAGTACAGTTCTTATAATACCATTTGCAGTAACTATTTCTTAGTACATCTTTGGCAGGGCTGGTTCTGTATGAACCTCCAGAGCGAGTGGAAGGACAGTGTGGTGCCTACTCTTGTTGCACAGTTAGCTGGAAGGGAAAGGGTTGCAGGCTTATGTGAGACAAACCGAAGGCTACAGGCAGGGGCAGTACGGTGAGCTTCGCTGCCTGTGACAAGAGCATCAGCTAGACTGGGCTCTGTGGAAGACAAGTCCGTCTCCAGGGCCGTGGGTTTTTGTGGTGATGGTGTGAGGCACTCAGCAGCTAGTTGTTTTTCCTGAGTGTCTGTGGTGTAGGGGAATTTCAACCACAGCATTCAGGGGTGGTGGCTGTGATTAGGGTTGGTTAAGGGGATGGAGAGGCACAGTTGTGGTTTGCTTAGCAAAGTTCACTGTCCCGAAGGGGTGTGAGCTGGATCCTGATGGTGTTGCGTGGCTTGAATATGTTATTGAACACCTGTTGTGCTCCATGTTTTGATAAGCACTTAGCGTACACTTGCCTTAATTTTCCCAATCATTCCATTTTCACTTTGAGGAAGGCAAGCAGTTAAGACAGGCTGGCCCCCTGACAGAACCCCACTCAATAACTGTACCTCTAAGGGGTTAACCATTTTCTGAGGTCTGGATCTCCGTTGGGTAGGTTCAAAATTCTGGTTTGTAACCGGAGGTGAATGGGTGTTTAGGAGACTGACACACACTATCCTGACTCATAAGGGACTGATGTATAAAAACAGGACTGCCAGCCACTTATCTTACAGTGAGAAAGAAAATAATCCAGAGAACGAGAGACACGTATTCTCTGAGTGGTGCATTCTCTCCGAAGGCAGGTTTATATGGTAACACAGTTTAAGATCTTAAGGTTACTCCAGAGTGTGAAGCAGCACAGGCTGGATGAGGTAGGGGATCTTACTGGCTGGGTAACAGACCTGTGAGGGTCTGAGCCTGGATGTCGCAGCTACTTTCACAGTGAGGGGACACCAGGCCCAGCCTCTGTCAATCTCTGCTTTCAGGGTCTCCAATACTGGCTGACATCCAGTTGGGCTGATACAGGCTTTCTTTAGATATTTTAATACTGGCCCTTCAGTCAAGTTGTCGTCTTTGAGAGTATGTTTTCTCTTTGTGATGTCTTTACATATCACTGTTTTGGTCCATTATTTTTGTTTTATGGCTGTAAGATGTTTTGTTTCCAGATTTATGGGGAAGGGTAAGAAAAGCAGGGAGGCACCGTACCATCAACCTCACCTCTCACCCGAAAGAAGGTATTATTTTCCCCATCTTAGAGCTGAGTAAACTAGGTCATGCTGAGCTCCCATTGCCATCCTATGTAGAGTCATTTAGTTGCTTGTTTATTGTCAATTTCTCCCGTTAGAATGTAAGCTTCACAAGAGTGGGATTGTTTTATTCACTACCGTGTTCCCAGCACCTGAAACAGTGTGGGATACAACATAGGTGCAGGCAGAATAAATGTACGTTGGATGGATGAATGATCAGACTGTAAATTCCAGTTCTGTTGGGCTCTAAAGACGTGGTGTCACACCCTAATCTCAGTTTGGTGAGGCAATGGAAGGGAGGGAAACCTAAGAGTATCTGAGCCAAATGAAAATCAAGTGAAGACGGGGCGTGTTCTGGGGTGACTTGTGCTCCTACCTCTTCTTAAAGAACCAGGCTGGCCTGGTGGGACTGGAGCTGGTGACGCACAGTGACACAAGAATGTTGAAGGCCTTTCTTGGGCGTGATTGAAATAAACTTTGATGCTAAAGAAGAAAACAATTTGTCCTGCTTTTAGTATCTTTTAGATGATATCTGGAACAATGTATCACTTACAATTTCTACTTCCTTTATCACTTTTATTTCAAGTATTTCCATCTATAGTGTCACATCCAAAGGTGACACCCTTTACCTGGTAGCAGTCCCCTGCATTTCAGACATTAATATCTAAGAGAAAATAAATTGGCTCAGAGTTGCCTTTTTGTAACCCCAAATCCAGGATGTGATTATATGGCTTATTAATATTATATGTGATTATATAGTCTGCTAATTTCCTAGTTGTTAATAGCTGATTGATGGACATATGTATGTACTCTGCATATTTTATTCTGTGAAAAACCCACAGAATTTTACCTCACGTCCAGTATTGCAAACCCCATGCACCTTTGACACAGATACATAAATTAGCCTGTATTTATTATATTAGAAAGTGGGGTTATTTTCTCTAAATATTTTAAAAAGATATTAAAGTATCTTGTTCCAAATAAAATGGAGCTAACTTACTACCAGCGTTTTGTACCTTCTTCAATAGTTAAAGAAAGCAAGCAAGATTTATAGACAGTGCGATTTTCATGACGCATAGAAAAATGTGTTCTTATAGAAACCGTGTATCACACACTTTCATTTTCTTAATGTCTTAAAATTGCTTGGCAAAATGAAAAGGGGGGAGGGTGGGTGGTCAGGGACCCTCCCAACATTTTATTAGTATACTTTTCAAACAAACAGAAAATCTGAAGGAATTGTACAGTGGGTACTCATGTACCCACCACCTATATTTTGCAGTTAACATTTTGCTATATTTGTCACTGTCCATCCATCTGTCCATTTCTCTCTTCATCTTATTTTTGATACATTTTAAAATAAGTTGCAGAAATCAGTATACTTCAGCCCTAAAGACTTCAGCATTTTATGATCATCTGGAGTTTAATATGTGTTTATGGTTTTTATTGAGGTAAAAGTTTACATGCAGTGACACAAGTTTAAAATTTTCTATTCAGTGAGTTTTGACAAATGCATACACCTGTGTAATGCCAATCACACAGGGGTACCCAATGATCTGATTTTTCTCAATAGGCATTAGTTTAGCCTCTTCTAGAACTTCATACACTTCTAGAATTAGAGTATATACTATTTGGGATAAGTACATAGAGTATACACTATTTTGCATAAGTCTTTCAGTGCATGTTTTTGAGATTCATCATCTTTTTTTGCATATATCAGTAATCAGTGCCCTTTTTAGTACTGAGTAGTATGGCTTTGTGTGGAGAGACCACAATTTGCTTATCCATTCACCTGTTGATGGTTGCCTGGGCTATTTCTAGTTTTGGATTATTATGAATAAAGCTGCTATGAACATTCTTATATGTCTTTTTGTAGGCATATGTTTTTTGCTTACTTTGGAAACCCCTGGAATATGTAGCCTAACAGGGTCTATAGCCCCCCTCCCCAAAGTGTCCCTGTAAAACTGGCATTTCCACAGGAATCTTTAGTTTTCAGATTGAGGGAATCTTTTACATTAGTATGATCTTCTACCTGTACACTTAATGCTGTTAGAGCTCCAGCCCTGATGCTAATTTCCCTTATCACCTCCTACCCTCATTGACAACAAACCAGTGAGCAGGCAAATCAACTGTGAGTTAACCAGTGGAAGGATTTACCGAAATTCGTTCCTGGGGGAATTTTTAATGCAAGTCTAATGTTTAAATGCAGCTCTGATTATGGTTCTTAGCTATCAGAAGTGACTTCATTTGGACAGAAAGCTTTTTTACTCAGGGAAAACACAGAATCTGAGCAGCAGCGTAACGCTTTCCAGTGACTCTGCAGGCTATTAAAGTGCCACTTGCTTTGTAACTGCTGCTAATTAAGTTTACAGCCTCATTATTAGTTCTTGGCTCTGCTATTGCTATTAATTATGTTGATAAAAATTTATGGTGGTAGGCAATTCCTCCAGGAATTTTTTTAAGTTGCATACTAAAATTAGAAATAATAAATATTTAAGTTTCCTTATCAATATACTAAGAGTCTGGTGATTTTATTTCCAGCACTTTCTACATTGGAAAGATGGTGCAATGGTTTGAGAATTGAGTTTTTTATTGCATTTCCCTTCCTTACTAAAATGTTATTTTGGGGGTTTGCAGCAGAAATTTCTATAATACTTACCTGTGTGGGTTAGCATTTTAATGTTTAACCCATTCTGTGATAACTTGTAGCTCATTTCAAGAATTAGAATTATGCCTTTACAAGAGAAGGAAAGGAAAAAGACTGGCGTGGGATTTTGCGCACAGTGGGAACTCAGACTGTGTTGAACAAATATGAATGTAAGCAAGTCTGTTTGTATATTGATACTATTGGGGAGAACGAATTTTCCTCTACCCTTCAAAGATTCTTTCAGCTGGTCTAATAATCAAATCGGCATGAGACAGATTAACAGGAGAAAAACAAAGTTAATTTCATACATATGGGGAACCCAAATAATGAGAGGTTCAAAGACAGAAGGGTAAAAAGAAGTACATATTACCATCCTGAGCTAAGGAATGGGAAAGGGGCCTGGGACTTCAAAGGGGAGAAGGACAATTCATAGGACAATAAGAGCAGATGTTTAGTAATTAGATGTTTGCCTTGCCATGCAGATAGGTCACTCAGATAAAATTTATCCCTGGTAGTAATTCTCATTCGGGGAAATATTGCCAGTTTAAACTCTTCTACATAGTCAAGGGAGAGGCAGAAGTTTCTGTTGAGCCTGCAGGGTCCCAATTATCTTTAGCTCAAAATAACCCACATGCCAAAGTGTTACATTTGGGGGAAGCTCATTCTGAACCCCCTTCAACAAAAACAGCCCCTTTAGTTAACAGTACTGTGTCCTTTATTTTGTTTTCATTTTTGAGAAAGGTTTAAATCCCTCCCTGTTCCTTGATTCAACTCTCCAGACAATGTTTGCTAATTGGGTCCATAAGTAATTATGGTACCTTTTGGTTGGTTCTTTTACCAAAGCTTAGTGTTTTATTTATTTTTTTATCTTCTATTAAGAAGAAGCAGCAAATCACCCATAATTCTTCAGATTAGAGAAAGCAACTATTGGAATTTTTATGTATTTCCTTCTAAACGCCTTCCCAAGCATATATACCAAACTTAATTTAGATCACACCCATTTTTTTTTTTTTACTTTATTTTACCCCTTAACATTTTATTTAGCTATTCTTTATTATTGGACATTTAAGTTGTTTGTAATTTTTGTCCTTGAAAAATAAATATATATTGTGCTGAGTAGCTCTTTAAATAAATATTTGAGAGCATCTCTTATTATCTCCTAGATGTCTAGAAATTTTCATGTCTAGGGATATTAACATTGTTAAGGCTCTTGATACAAGTTGAAAAATTGTATCAAGAGCAATTGATACAGGAAATTGTATCCAGGAAATTGTCTGAATTTCCTGTCCACTAGAAGCATTTCAGCGTGCCTGGTTCACTGCAGCCACACCACTTAATATATCTAACAAGCTAATAACCATATTGTTACCCAACTAAACTTGAGTTTGCTTGCCCGAGCATAGCAAAGCCAATCTACTGACATGGGCTTGTGGTGAAGGAAAGTACAGCATTTAGTATAGGGTGTCAAGCAAAGAGAATGGGCAGCTAATGCTCAAAAGACATGAGCTCCCCAGTTGCTTTCAGGGAAGAGTTTTTAAGGCAATGTTAGGGGTGAGGGTTGTAGGATGTGTAATCAGCTCATGGATTTTCTTCTCATTGGTCAGTGGTGAGATAACAGAGTGATGTTTTAGTAATATATATCATTAGCCTTCTGGTTCCAGCCAGTCTGTGGTCCATGTCCTTTTGGTCAGCATGTAGTCACCACCCTCCACCTGGGTGGGGGTCTTAGTTTCTTCAGAGCAACTCAAAGATATGCATCAGATTGTTATGTATATCCCTAGAGGAGGAGCTAGGACTGTTTTATCATTGAACTACTGTTTAAACTGTCATTACTTTTCTTGCTTGACTGCTTTTTTTTGTTTGTTTCTGCATTCCCTCACTTCCCTAATTAGTAACTGCTTGAGTCTGCTCTTTGGAATTCAGGGGAGGCCTAAGAGACAAAGCGTTTTTCTACAAACAAGAAATGGAGGACACAGATGGGTCTGTCACCAGGAAGGCCCTGTGGGTCTCTCATGGTTTCAGTTTTCACTTAATAACTTAATAGTTTCTGAATTCAGAAACTTGATGAATTCAATAAAATGGGATATCAAATACTGATCTATTTCTTTTCAAAGCTTTACTTTGCTCTTGTTGGTGGAAAAATTTTCCTCTTCCAACTTGGGTTCAGTGGTTGGGGTCCTGCAAATTAACTGACAATAGACAGTTTAACAGGAGAAAAGATGAACGTTACTTACATATGCACTAGAGAGCTGCTTGGTAGTGAGTAACTTACTTAATAGATTAGAGATAAGTGTTTATATACCAGCTTAACAAAGGGCATGGAAGTTGGGGTGGAGGAGTGTTAGGGCTTCAGTGGGAAAATATGGAATGTTCTTTTGGGCTTTTTTGATGCTATTGGTTGGCAGGGGGCAGTCTGTCTCCATGGCAGCTGAATTTGCTGAAACTTCCTCAGAGGAAGGTTAATAGCAGCTGTATTTTTGGGAAGCTCTGTTTTAGTCAGATAAAGGAAGTTTAGATAAGATTTCTTTCTATATCTTCTGTAGCTCAAATGTTTTCATTTTAAAATCATGTTTATACTAACACTGGGGTCTGAGTGGGTCCCCACACTTTTAATTTTTTTAATATCACAAATAAATGTGCTAAATGATACATTTTCGAGCACGAGTTATGCTGAGATTTAGTATTAATGGTGTTTTATGGCATTTTAAACAGATAAAAATTACCTGTGAGGGATGATATTGGAGGATAAAAGGGGAAAAGAAAGAAAGGTTGCAAGGATACTTTTTATCACAAATATGAATATATTTGCTTGGAACTGACAACTACTTTCAGAAGAAAATTAGACAAAAATTGACTCTAGTGTATGGGAGTGGGGAGGGATAGTAGTTGTGGGTTTCAAAGAATTTAACCTACCCCTTGATACAGTATTACCTGGAGTTCATTTATTTCAGTTTTCAATCATGGGATGTGTTTAAAACTTCTGAGTGACACTGTTTGGAATAAATAGTCATAAATATCAGAGATGGACAGTTAAATTAGTTTCTTCTCGTTTTGATGTTCATCTAGGAAACAGTTTGTTCTATAGATGTTATTCAAGCAAATCTCAGTTCCTTGAATCTTGACTTTTGCAGTAAGCCTTGATTTGAACATCCATCCCGTGGTAGCTTTGTGGATAATGCAGTGTGAGAGACATAATCGGAAGGCTTGACAAGTAAGAAAATGGGTTCATACCTTAAAACAAAGGCTCGTTATTCATGACATTGAAGGGGTGTAAAAATTTTCCCTTCCTCCCTTCAAGGTTCTTTGGCTGGTCTAATAATTAAACTGATATCAGACAGATTAACCAGAGAAAAACAAATTTTGTATGTATGAGAGCCCCATAAAAATATGAGACCTGCAGGGCAGCCACGTAAGTGAGGCTTATATAGCATCCTGGGCTAAGGAAATGGGTAGGGGTCTGGGACTACAAAGTGGACGAGGGTCATTCATAGGAAGGCAGAGGAGATGTTTGGAAAACAAAGGTTGCCCTGTTATGCAGAAGTTTCTTAGGTAAAAAGGTACCTTTGATTATAGCTCTCTCTAGGTATAGGCCCCCCTTCCAATGTAAATTTAGGCAGTTGAGGGGAGTTAAAGAGCTTCCCTGAATCTGCTGGGGTTTGATTGCCTTTAGCTCAAAATAATCCTCATGCCAAAGTGGCATAGTTTGGGGTGACAAATTCCGCTCCCCTTCAACATTATACATGATACATGTGATTCATTTTGGGCTCTTCACTGCATACTTGCCACATAGATTCATCGCCTTCCCATTTCAACGGGTATTTAAACGTTTCCTCTAGGAAGAACACCTTTTTTTCTCTTACCTTCGTAACCCTGGTATCTGGTGTCACTAATTCAGCTATTCAGTCTGGGACAAAGTGACTTTTAAGTTTCTAGAGCAATAAGGAAGCTGTAAAGGGAATGCCATTCACTCCGTTAGAGAAATAACAGCCTGGGAGCTCAGGGACCAGAAATGTTGCTCTCCAAAAGTTTGTTAGAGCTTTACTTTAAATGTTATTCCTCCATATTTTCGTTGGTCTGAACCAGTGACTCTAATTATATATAGAAGATAGAAACAGCATATTTAGCAAGTTGGAAAAATCCCCACAGTCTACCCTAGGAACAGCTAAACATAGGGAGCAAACCTGAGACTCTGAAGACCCTATTAATTCCCCGAGAGATATTGATGACTTAATAGCCCCGGGAACACAACAGAGCTGGAACTCCAGGCAAAAAAGCTCATCAAGGGGTGCCACTAAGAGATCATGTATAGCTGTTACCAAACCAAACTTGGGTCGGTTTGTGTGCGGCAGAGCAAAGCCAATCTAATCTACAGACACCGTAATGTGGTGAACGAAAGTATGGTGTTTATTTGCAGGACACCAAGCTAAGAGAGTGGGCAGCACATGTTCAAAAGACCTGAACTCCCTGATGGCTTTCAGGGAAGGGTTTTTAAAGGCAACATTTGGGGTGAGGGTCATAGCTCATGGACTTTCTTCTGATTGGATGATGGTGAAGTAACATGGTGATGTTTCTGGTATCTTAATCATCAGCCTTCTGGTTCCAACTGATCTCAGGTGGTGGCCCTGGCCTGCAGTGGCTTGAAGCTGGATTTCAGTTCCATGGCCAGAGATTGTAGTCAGGCCATGGCAGTGAGAGCGCTAAATCCTAGCCACTAGACCACCAGGAACAGTGGCCAGTGACAAGGCCCTGCCCTGTCGGCTTTGTAGAAATGAATTTTCACATAGAGACGGAAAGTAGTGAAACAAAGTGTTTCTTTGGAGAAAAAAGAGTACTGTGAATAGACACACACAGGCAGACTCAGAGAGAGGTTGCACCCTCATGGTAGCTTGAATCACTTATATGGACCATTTCTTCCGGGTTTCCTCTGGCCAGTCATCTTGCTTTGCCTGGTTCTGAGTTTGTGTTTGGTTTATCTCAGGATCCTTCCCTGTGTGCACGCACATCTCTTAGCCAAGATGGATTCTAGTGAAGAGGCCTATGGGTAGGTTGACATCACTTACTGTGGGGTGGCGCCCCCTCCCTTTTTGACCCCCAAGGAGCCTTTCTGTGCATGTGTAGTTGGGAAGGTCTTCTTGACCTCAAGAATGAGAAATATGCAGTCTCTTTATCGTTTATCTGGGAAGGACTCAGCTCCTCTCTACCCCTGCTGTTACTGATATCTTAAAGTGTCCACCGAAGGCAAAGTCCAGCTATTAACCCTGTCCCTGTTGTTGTTTCTATCTGGAAGAGTAAACAGGAGGCTGTCTGTAAATATCTAACCTGGAGCCCATCTATCTCCTGCCTCACAACTAGTCTGGGGTCTATATGCTTGTGGTTGGCCTATAGTCACCATCATCCATCTGAATGAGGGGTCTTAAGTTTTTGCAGAACAACTCAAAGATATGCATCAGATTGTTATGTATATCCCTTGAGAAGGAACTAGGACTGTGTTTTATCACTGAACTATAGTTTAAGCTATGATTACTTTTCTTGCTTGACTGTTTTTTTGTTTGTTTGTTTCTGTATTCCCTCACTTCCCTAACTAGTATTTGCTTGAGTCTGCTCTTTGGAACTCAGGGAAGACCTGGGAGACTAAAGCCTTTTTCTGCCAACAATAAATGGGGGACATGGAGGGGCTTTTGTATCCGGGAGGGCCCCACAGGCTCCTGCTCAGTTTCACAGCCAATCCCCTTCTCCTTGAGGGAAAAGTGGGAAGCACAGGATAAGGAATAGGTAGGATCATAAAGCAGTGGGAGCTATTATCGCCCTGGTAGCAGTTTGCTCAGGAAGTGTGGGTAGGTAGTGTTGACACTGAGGAAAGTAATGAAAGTCTGATACAGAAAATCTCCAAAATTATAAAAGAGGTGGGTGGGTTGAGCACAGGGCCCCAGCCCCCGACCCTGCCCCCATCTCCACCCCCCCCCAAGAAAAGCTAGATAGATAATAAACAAAAGCATAGGGTAGAAGCTGGGAATTCTCCTGGAGGGCTTATTGATGACCTTTGTCCCATACTGAATAGCTGTCATCTGTTGAGCCTCCACTGGGAAGCTGCTCCAAGAACAGTCGGTCCCCACATGGCAGCCACTGGCTCCTTCCCTCCCACCAGGAAGCCAATTAAGAGTCATGAAGTAACTGAAGGGAAAAAAGATGGAGGGAGAGCTAGTGCAGGACCTAGAGCAAGCTTCCCCCATCCCAGCACCCCACATTCCTACTCCTCCCTCCCATGTTCAAGCTTTTGGTGGTGAACCAGGGTGAGGCCATGGGTGCCACTGGCCTCAGGTGCAGGCAATACGGAGTGCATTGTCCATGGAAATTTTAAAAACATTAATGAAGCTGACTAAAAGTTGATTTGCTTTTTATTATCACCATGTTCCAACAATTCTAAATGATGAATAATACTCCTCCCTAGAAAATTATTTTTTAATGAAAATTTTTTATTGAAATATGGCTGATTTACAATATTTTATTAGTTTCAAGAGTACAACATAGTGATTTGATATTTTTATTGATTATACTTTATAATAGCTTTAAATAGAATATAATCGGTAGAAAATTCTTCTGTTAGCTAAGTTCTGAACAATTGCTGCAATGATTGTTGAGTCTTAATAATAATAATGTAGCACATTTATGACTTATTCTTTCAGAAATATTATATTCTACTTGGAAGTTAATTTGGGGAACTTGCAGTTTTGTCCTTTGACTCCCTACACATGTGGACTCAGCTACATACAATCAAGTGTGTGTTGGTTAATTGTATGTGTCAACTTGACTGGCCATGAGGTGCCCAGATTAAACATTATTTCTGGGTATGTCTGTGTGAGGGTGTTTCTGGATGAGATTAGTATTTGAATCAGTGGGCTCAGTAAAGTAGATCACCCTCCTCAATGTAGGCAGGCATCATTGCCTGAGCTGGGACATCTCATCTCATCTACTTCTGCCCTTGGACTAGGATTTATGTCATCAGCTCCCCTGGTTCTCAGGCCTTTGGACTTAGTCTGAATCATACCACTAGCTTTCACTAGCTTTCCTGAGTTTCCAGCTTGCAGGTGACAAATCACGGTACTTCCCAGCCTCCATAATTACAATCAATCTATAATCTCCTATAGGTTCTATTTCTCTGGAGAATCCTGACTAATACAAAGTGTTAATTTCATAAGATTTGGAATAATTTGAGTTTGCTTCCAGCACAGTTTGTGTCTCTAAACCTGTAACACCACATATTTCTGTATTTCGAGAGTAGATTCAAAATGAACAAGGATAACACAAGAACTGTAAGGGCACAGAAACAAGGCTGGCCTTACTGCAGTTCTATGTGCAAATCTGTCTCTGAACCTTGTAGAGTTTACCCCATTCGAAGTGCTTCTTTTCTGTGCCTTTCAAACAAATACTTTAATGTAATTGAAATGATTAATCCATTACTTTTCCTCCTTTTTTGTGTTGTAATAATTAATTACTGGCCTAATTATAAGTATAAAACTTAATAGAAGACAATTCTTTATGTTTTCATTTCTTTTCTAGCCTTATTTATTACTCGTTTTAGGATCATTTCTGAAGATAATTGTGTTGTATCAAGGAGGGAGGTCTTAAGACCCACTCTGGGACAGCTGTGCCCCTGTGCCCACCACCCCGGGCTCTTCCTGCCCCTCCCTTCCCCATTCTCATGTCTCTGTAAATACCTGGAAAAACTTTACTTCTTCCGTGAAGACTTGGCCGATTATTCCACCTCCTTTCTTTCTTCTCTGAATTTTTCTACCATGCTATGGTTTCCCACAAGGTGTAGCATGCAGTTGTTTGCCAACTTAGCTTTGTTTCTAAGATTTTTTTTTTCTGAAATAGGTTATAAATGCCCTGAAAGCCTGGGTTATGCCTCCTATTTCCTCTCTTGTGTCCCACTCAACACACCTAGTGGAAATATCTGATTGATCGAGATATCTGCTCTGTAGCACCAACTCAAATCCTTCCAAAGCAACTCCTCCACCCTTAAAAACTTCATTGTACTCTCATGATTTTATATGATCATTTTTTATCAGAAAATGAAACCTTGATCTGGGTGACCAAATGCAACCTCTTATCTTCAAGGAAACAGAGCTTGCTTCAGCTGTGCATTCTACAGACCCATGAGGGGACAGAAGGAAAATCAATAGCAGCAGTTAATTTCTGGCTTTACCCCCAAGACAGGTACTTTCACAACACTGAAGAGGTACTCATTGAAGAGATGTTAGCAGACGCTAAGCTATGTCAGTGAAAACCATCTTTATTTGTATCCCCTATCTTAGGCCAGCAGTTCTCAAAGTATGATCCAGGGACCCTCCCCAGGAGGGGTTCAGGGGTTCCATGAGGTCAAATGGTTTTCATAACATTACCTGGACATTGTTTGCCTTTTTCATTCCCCTCTCACAATCTGAGCAATTGATACAGAATCTGGTAGGGGCCAGGTACCTCTCCTATATTTTTAAAGTTTTGGTGAGGTGATTTTGATGCATAGTGAGGATTAGAAACAGATGACACTGTCAAGTATGTGATCAGAATCCAAACAAAACACATAGTTTGTAAGTGGATAGAGTCAATCATTTATTCATTTAGCCTTTATTCAGGGCAGAGGCCCACCTGGAGATTTGAACTCAAGTCTTGTTTAACACATAAGTATTTTATGACCTTAGAGGCTGATTGTTAACCTTAGTGAGAAACTTGTTGAAGGTGGGGAGAATTTTTTTTAGTTACTCAATTATAGTTTACTCCCTGGATGAGCAACACCAATGGAATAAAGGCTCCGAACTAAATTAGAAGGAATGTGTTAGTCTAGTTTTTGCACTAGCGTAAGACTGATTTACCTGTGTTTCTTCGGTGCAGTGATCCCAACTCATGGGCCAGAGACCCCTGAGGGCTAAGAGTTGCAAGTAATGGAAATCCATCCAAACATCAAGCATTATCTATAAACTAAATACGTAATATGATTCACCTATACATATGTCAGCCCTTCTTTTTCAAATGTATGCATGGACTTGATTGACAGAAAAGATAAAAAATGATTTAAAAACATTATGGAACACATGATTCCTTTTATCAGTTAAGGAATTGATATTGAAATTGATATTAAAATTGTTCAGAAATATTTAATGAGCATCAACTATGTACTAAGTCCCTAGAATACAGTATTGAAGAAGACAGCCCCAAGCCACAGAGACACACAGATTAATGGATGATTGCCATCTAGTGAATTTAGTGCCAATCCCTTTATAGCTATCTGTGGTATAAATTTATGTAATGGCATAAATGTCTGTAATTCTAGAAAAACTGCCTTTAAAGCCAACATGTCTGCTCCCATCTCCCTGTTAGCCTGTATAAATCTGCTCAAGTGTTAATTAGCAATCACAGGGGAGAAGTACTGTCATTCATAATTATCTCAAGATAACCTTTAGATATAGTAAACAGTGGCTTGCAATTGATGAATGTTGTGGTTTTAGCCAAATGCATTTTCTCAGTCTGTAGTTACTCAAAGTGGAGCAATAGTCATGGTGGGGGGAGGGGTTGATGCTCAAAATGTGTTGACATGAAAAGGTTGAAGACAGTGATGCAGTTCGATTACCTCATTTTATAAGAGGACGACTCTGAGGTTCAGAGAGAGACTTATTCTAGATCCATGTTTGTTTTTTTTTTTTGCGGTACGCAGGCCTCTCACTGTTGTGGCCTCTCCCGTTGCGGAGCACAGGCTCCAGACGCGCAGGCTCAGCGGCCATGGCTTCCGGGCCCAGCCGCTCCGCGGCATGTGGGATCTTCCTGGACCGGGGCGCGAACCCGTGTCCCCTGCATCGGCAGGCGGACTCTCAACTACTGCGCCACCAGGGAAGCCCCTGATCCATGGTCTTTTAAAGGGTTTTTTCATAGTGCTGAGCTGACTTTTGCACACCAGGATTTCTTTTTTTTTTAATAATTAAAAATTTTTATTTTATTTATTTTTATTTTCGTCTGCATTGGGTCTTCATTGTTGCGTGCAGGCTTTTCTCTAGTTGTGGTGAGGAGGGGCTACTCTTTGTTGCAGTGCACGGGCTTCTCACTGCAGTGGCTTTTCTTGCTGCGGAGCATGGGCTGTAGGCCTGTGGGCTTCAGTAGTTGTGGCACGTGGGCTTCAGTAGTTGTGGCACGTGGGCTCAGTAGTTGTGGCGCACCGCGCCATGTGGGATCTTCCCGGACCAGGGCTTGAACCTGTGTTCCCTGCATTGGCAGGCGGATTCTTAACCACTGTGCCACCAGGGAAGCCTGCACACCAGGATTTCTTAAGGTCCTGGCCAGCCATTGGTGCTGTCCCCACCAAACTGCTCACCTGGTAGGGACAGTCAATTGTGTTATTGTTCCCAATTATTGTTCCTTCTCTGTAAGAGTACTACACATCCCTGCACATAATCAGGTAACTCACAGTGCCTCCTTATGGTAGGGCATTCACTTCTCAACCCAATGATGTAAGGCTCGGCCACGTGACTTTCACTGGCCAATAAAATGTGAGCAAAAGTAATGTAACTATGCACATCCATGCTTAAGCTTTAAGAGTCTTTGTGAGATTCAGCCATGCTCTTTTCTCTCTGCCACAAGATGGTATATTATAATAAGGAATACTTCATCAGCCTGTGCAGAAGACCCAAATCACAGCCACAGCCTGCCCACAACTGACATGTAATGAGAATGAGAAATAAACCTTTGTTTTTATAAGCCCCTGTGATTGGGAGGCTGGTTGTTATTGTGGCATAACCTAGTGAAAGCTAACTAATACAGTAGGTCACAGATCTGCAAACTTTTTCTTAAAGGACCAGATGGTAAATACTTTAGGCTTGTGGACCACATGTAGTCTGTGTCACAGCTACTCTGTGCTATGGCGAGCACAGCTATAGACCATATGTAAACAAATGGGTATGGCTGTGTTCTAACAAAACTTTATTTATAAATACAGTTGGCTGGGCTGTGAGCTGTAGTTTGTAAAGCCTGCTGTAGGATTGTATTTTCTTATCTCCCTAAAGTTGGATGTGACCATTGAAGTTGGGTGTACACTTGCTTTGGCTAGTGGAATGCAAGTCATTTTAAGATCTGGTGCATGTGGTGGCTACTCTGTCAGCCTGAGTCCTGGGAGAGAATATTAGAAAACTGAGCATGGCCGGCCCCTGATGGATATGTAGCATAACTAAGAAATAAACCTCACTGTTTTAAATCACTAAGATTTGTGGGGTACTTGTTACCATAGCATAACTGTTTATCTTTCCTGCTATAGGTCTATCTGGCATGAGATTTTTGAGAACCCCTTCTCTTCTCATTACCATCCCAGTTGGACCCCGTGTGGCATTCTAAGTTACTCGCTTCTTTACGATGTTTGGGTTGTTGATCATAATGATAGAATTTACTTAGATGATGTTTTGATTGTGGTAGCCGTGTGTGGCAAGGATTGTTCTATTGAACCAATACAACCTCAGATCTTTTATAAATAGATCAATTAACTTAATGAGCTCTTGAATATTTTTAAAAGTATGAACTCACCTGAAATAATTTTTAAGTTAAATTTGTGGTGGATGAAATCTGTTAGCAGTTTGGTTCACAAGGCTGGCCTTCGAAAAAACACAAATCAGAGACTGCCACAATACCTGTATTTCTCTGGTGTGTAATGGTTAATTATCAAACTCATGCTTGGCGATTAAAAACGTGAATTCATTGAAGTCATCACCTTACATGACCAGAAGCAGCCTTTCTTCCTCACTCTCGGGTCCAGGCCTACTGTGTGACCATCTGCTTGGACCTGTGGCCTCCTTTGTCTTATCCCCTTTCCATGTTGAGCCCTATCTGCTTCTCGGCAGTGCATGTGTGAGAGCTGCCCTTTCAGTTCCTGTTCCTCTCCGAGGTCTGGTTAATTGCTTCTCTGTGTAACGTGTTGTCCAGCTTAAACTTGCCAGAAACCCTCTGCACCTGCTCTGTGATCTCCATTGTTATTTCTGGAAAATTCCCAATTCACAAGGGGCCTTTGCTTCCCTTCTTTATGCCCAAGGGGGAACAAATCAGAGAGAAGCATCAATCCCTTTGTGTCTCAAACTATACCTCCCAGATGGAGCCACAAAACAAAAGGCAGAATCCCTTTGTTGCTCAGAGAACATTCAGTCCTGGTGGGTTGGGCTCATTGGTGCCATGACAGTGGCTTACGCTTTCTGGACATTCCCTATAGCATCTCCTACAAACTCTCCTAGTCTTAGAGTTTTTGTTTAGAGTGAAAGGTAATAGACTAGCATTTTGATCCTATTACCTTGGATGAGGTATGGTGAGGCCAGATGTACTCAAGAAAGAGAAACCAGAAAGAGCTTTACAGTTTTGTCACTTACAGTTCCCTGTGAGAACACAGCACATCACATAGGGCCACTCTGGGGAAGCACTGGGGTCGGTCACCAGGCAGGAGGGGTGGGAGAGGCAGTGGTCAAGTCCATTTATTGTGGTTTCCACAGGAAAGAAGGGGTGAGGCAGAGCTGCAGGTTTAGGAGTGGCTGATTTGGAAAATTTCAGCAGACTCTGGGGCAAAGGGGTTGACCCTGGTTGTCTGGGACCTGGGCCCAGGGCGGTTAGGGTGGGTGCACAGTGGCCTGGAGTGTGAGTGACAGTAAGGGAGGTGGTTGGGATTGTGGACTTAATTGACTGCTAATGAAGGGGAACTGACCAGCCTTTGGCCAAAGCCTCAGAACTGGGCGAGGACAGCACCAAAAAACTATAGTACACCTCGGACAGACACCAAAATGCTGGGGGCCTTGTGCCTGCCACAATTATTCCATCAACTGAAGTCTTACTATGTCTAGTAAGAGTGAGACGAGTGGGATATTAGACTGAAATCTGTGTTTGTTTAGACGAAGATTCTGAATTTATTTCCTCATTGGTTCCCAGAGATGGACAAAGCCGTGCAGCTGCCAGGCAAGCTGTGAATGGGGCGCTAACGTTCTTTATTCAGTTGATGCTTTTTAGTGAAGGCTTCAAAGAAACCGATTTTCTATTACTAAATATTTCATACTTCTTTATCTTCATAATAAGCATTTAACATGTACACTAGACAGCATTTACTTAGTTGGAAAACTTTTATTTCCATTCCACATTTTGCTACCACTCCTTACAAACTAGAATGAGTTGTTCACATTCAGTAGGGATAGAACTAAGTAATAACTTACAAGGAAAGTCTTATTCAAATATGTATATTTTTACCCGGCTCATATGTCAGTAAAATGGTTCCCCTTTTTTGTAGCTTTCCTTTGCAATTTCTTTTGTGATTTCAGAAATAAACAACATCTTTTGACACATGTTAAGTGTTTTAAAATTTAAACAGTGAAATAAACCACTTGTTGCCCCCCCACAGTGTTATACTATGCTTTATTCAGTTTTAGAATTTCATCTGAATGTAACTAATAGCTACAAATATCTGTCAACTTACTGATCTTGGGGTTGGGGGCAAGGCCTGCAGTAATACTACTCTGTAACATACATGTGCACCCCCAAAACATGCTATACAGGTGGGTTGACACCAGCAAGAGGAGTGCTTTTGTAAAAAATTCATATGAAGATGCTTTCTACTTCAGTGGGAGTTTTGCCAGTGATGGTAGAAGTTGCTGTGGAAACCAGAATTAGCTGGTCCTATATTTTTGGTTTGTTTTAGTGATGTTGTAATGTCCCTCATAGATTATCACCCAGCAGGAACCATGTTTTATGGAACCCTAAGATTCTTTTAAACTACTTTAGACATTCCTCTGAACATTTATACCACATTAAAGCAGGCTCAATAATAAGATAATAGCTGAGGAGCCCTGAGGGTTGGCTACCTTAGAGGAGAGAGGGAAGGGTCAGGCTGTGTTTAAAACAGCTCTGGTCCGAGAAGGGCAGCCCACCCAGGCCCAGCCCACAAGCCCCCCTCCCAATAATCACCCAGCCACAGAGCCCTGGAGTCGCATGAAGTGCTTGGAGGAAATAGTTCTACTGCTTAAAAGGTTTAAAAACACTGTTCTAGCGTTCCTTATGAGAAAAGAAACTAAGAATAAGAACAATACTGAATTTGAACAACTAATTCCTTAAGACCTAGGGACATCCTGTGCTCTTATAGTTGTAATTTAATACAAATGCATTGGAACCATGCTGTAATTCAATTCTAGGCAAAGAACAGAGTTTTGTACACGGCAGATTCATTTTGGAGTACTCTCCAGGGATTTGGTTACAGAAAAATCCAAAGGCCTTCTTTGTGTTCTCTCACCCGTAAATCTGCCCCATGGCCTGGATTTGAGAGAGAACATTGCAGCGAGGTCCTCTCTAGGACACGCTGTGGGATACACCGCTTTATCTTCACAAGACATATTTGAATTGCATTCTTTATCTATTGTGTGCCCTTGTTATATTTGGTCAGATTCTGCAACCCAGTTCTCAAATTGGGGTTCCATTTCAGCCCATGAAGTTGTTGATATTAGCACAGGGAGTTTTAATGCCTTCAGAAAGTGTGTGCAGTATACACTATACAACTCCAGGGGGCACCATTTGTATTGTGATCACATTGTGTTCTAGGGAACTGTGCCCCTATAGTGGCTTTGAGCGAGGCCCTCTCCAGCAGTATCCAAGTCTGGGTTGCATCTGAGTTTGAGATCCTTGCTATGTGACTGCCTTGTTTCTCCTAGTCAGTAGAGCACCTGACTCGGAGCCAGAAGACATAGGCTGGGTCTTCTCATTTCCCGATTCAGGCGTTGATTAATGATCAAGTCAGTTAACGTTGTGGAGCCTCAGTTTATTCACTTATCAATGGGACCAATAGTGTCTGTTTCACAGGGGTTGTTGTGAAAATCATTTATACCCTGCTTTCCAAAGAGGATTTAGAGTGGACCTATATGTTTGTATAAAATACAGCAAGATGACATAAACTAGAAGTAGCTGAGAAAGAAAAAGGTGAAGCTGGGGAGTATAAAACAGGGCCAAGGGTTGTTCCTTCTAGATCTGCGTGCTTGCTGGGAGTAGGCCACAAATTTGCTTCTGGGCTTCCTGGCAGCCAAGGAGAAAATGGAAGTTTGATCATTCTCTTTCATCATCGTGTCCACAAGATCAACAACATGCTAGAAATTTAGGAAAAATATTCCTCTTCCAGATACCTAAACTGAAGGAGACTGCTCTCAAGGGTCTGCATAGAGGGGACACTGCATAAGGCAACCAACAATATCTGCTACAGAGAGAGGTTGCAAACGGGCAGCCCACAGATGCCAGCATTTGTAGGGGTTTTGATTTGTTTTGATTTGGCTTGATGTCCAAAAAACTTGATCCCATATTTTAAAAAATCAGTTGATTTCACAATATATGAATTTTTAGATTTTCTTTTTTAAAAAATCAGATGATCAGATAACATCAGAGCTGCATGTCAGAGGTCGATGGCACTGAATAGCAGCTGCTTATTTTTTTTTTTTAATGTGGTTTGTGATTTCAGGATCACCACCGTCCTTACCACTCCCTACTGCCTCAGTTCCTATATAACCTGCTTGGTAACTTAAGCATCTGATTTACTGACTCTTATTCTATAAAATACTTTTTGTAGGCTCAGTAATATGTTTTATTCTGAGAGGACTGACTGAGAAAATGTATGGGAAAATGCTGGCACACTGTACAAACTGAACTGCAATGGAAGTATAGAATATTATTATTAAAATCACATCACTGAGGGTTAAAGTGCTTAAATGAACAAGAGTGAGAAATAGCTAATTAATGGAACTTCAACAGGGTCATGTGTCTCCCAAAGTACACCGCTGCTAGAAAGTAGCTTACCCAGAGTATCTGTTCCATTTGCTTTTTAATCAAATAAAAATTTTTAAAGAATTTTTACATGACCTATATGGGAAAAGAATCTAAAAAAGAGTGAATATATGTCTATGTATAACTGATTCACTTTGCTGTACAGCAGAAACTAATACAACATTGTAAATCAACTATAATTTTAAAACTTTTTAAATTAAAAATAAAATCAAAAAATTTTTACATAAACATAGCTGTATATTTTAATCAGAAAACAGTATTACAGCAAAGCCATGTTTTAATATGCCTTTACATGTATAAAGTATGACTGTTAGGCTCCATTATGAGATTATAATAGTCATTACTATTAGAGTGGAATCCTGGTAAGGTTGGTATTTTAAGTCAAGGTTCACTTGTGGCTTCTAGACTAATTAAATTTAGTGGTGCTCTCAGCACTGAGTTGCTAATTTTCCAGAAACATAATTTGAAGTGAGGATGTTGAGGGGACTTTTCCAATTATCAGAAAGAATTAATACTCCAAAGTTGAAGATGAGTTTTAATTATCTAATATTCTGAAACATAGTGTTAGACAGGGCTATGGAGTGTTTAATAAAAGATGTCAAAATTGGTCTCGTGACTACCGGCTCCCAAGTTCTAGCTGATATTAGAGATGACTAGCAATTCAGAAAGAGAAGGAAGACAGTCATCTCAGTAAAGAGTCCTGGGCCTCATTCCCCCTCCCACTGCCATGGAGAAAGGAGAGGAGGGCTCTCCCCTCACCCCAAGCCAAGGGAAAAGATCTCCAAACTAGAGGTTGGGGTCATGGCAGCAATAAGAGGGTGACATTTCCCTCCCCAGGCAGATGCGTGCTGAGCTGCCGCTGGCCCATCAGAGTGGAGCACGGTGAAGACTTTGCGGGTGTGTGAATACAGAGACAGAGGCCTGCTTCCCATATAGAGAGTTTGGTAGCTGGGAAATTGCTAAAGCAGCCCATGAAAGTGAGGTCAGGAGAGGGTGTCAGCAGTGGCAAACTCACCTTCCACCGTTCGGCAGAGAAAGACGTGTATGTTCTCCTTGAGTCAAGCAACACTGGGAAAGGCAGAGAGTCTGAGCAGTTATTGCTAGGTCCTGGCCTTTTCGGGTGAGGTGACCCAGGCAGTGGACACAGACTGTGAAGTATATGCTGAGGTCAGAGGTCAAGTGGTTCTTCAACCACCTTGGGAACTGGGCAGGGGGAGTTCCATGCGGGTCCTCTGAAGAACCTTGAATGTATCAATATGTGACTGTCGCCTCACACAGGCAACTTTGATAGCCAAGAGAGAATTGCCAACAGCACAAGCTAATGTAAGAAGATGTGCAGCCCCCCTCTGCCCTGATGTCACTTCCCCTTGTGTTGACCCTAGAGGAGCTACAAGCAGCAGGGTGGTGGGGGGCAGTGAAAGAGGTGTGGGAGAGTAAAAGGGAAGGCCATGAGCCCCCTCCCCACTCCAGGTCTTGGAGACGGGGAAGGAGGAGAGAAGCTTCGAATTGGTTGAGTGTGAAGTTTGGATATGAGATCACTAGACCTTCAATAAATGAGTGAGTCTTGGTTTCCACAGATAAGACTGTTCTTATGAGTGAAAGTGATTGAAAAACAATGGGATCTTCCTGAGATGCTGTCCAGCCTCAGGGAAGGCAGCTCCAACAGAACATGCAACAGGAGATGTGAAGATAGTGGTGAGAGAAAAGGGAAACCATATCTTTAAATTCCCACCATTCCATAAACCAGTAACCAACACCATGGAACTCATGTTATTTGACAAGACTCTAATATGAATCTTTCCACATAAGGAGGCCTCTTCTCTTACCAGCTTTATAACCGGTTTTCGTGGCAGTGTTTCTTGCTCAAAGTTGAATTCTTGTGACCAAAAAGTCAGAATCATAGTCTTCTAGGCTTTTCTTGAAAATATTTTCTCTTACAGTTGAATTGGTTGTCTTGTTTAATTAGTGTCAAAGGTGAATCTATTCTAGAGATAAGTTTTGAGTCATGATATGTAATAGTTAAAAACGGTATTTTGATTTTGATCTTCAGTCGTGGTAATTTCAAATGAGATTATTAAATCACTGTAACTTCACGTTTTGTAGAAACTGTGAAGAAATTAACCTAAAACATCTTGGACTGCTTCCATTATTGTGTTATTCACCAGTGCCTTCCAGCATTTCCAGGCAGACTCTGGTTTCCCGTTTATCCTCCATGTGGCTTTTCCTTTTGGAGGTGTTGGTGGGAGAGAGTGCAGGGCTGAGGGTGACCCTTGCAAAGTGACAAACTGTTGAGTTGACCCCCTCAGAAACTTCATAGCGAGTGTATTAGCTGGCTCAGGTTGCCATAACAAAATACCACAGGCCAAGTGGCTTAAATAACAAAAATTTATTTTCTCATAATTCCGGAGATTAGAAGTCCAAGATCAAGGTGTCATCGGGGTTGGTTTCTGATGAGACATCACTTCCTGGCTTGTACATGGCCACTCTATTGCTGTGTCCTCACATGGCCTCTTCTCTGTGCAAGCAGAGAGGGAGAGGGAGAGGGACAGAGAGAGAGGGCGCAAGCCACAAGCTCTGGTCTCTCTTCCTCTTCTTATCAAAACACCAGTCCTGTTGGATTAGGGTTCCACCCTATGACCTCATTTAACCTTAATTACCTCCCTAAAGACCCTAAATCTAAATACAGTCACGCTGGGGCTTAGGGCTTCAATATATGAATTTGGGGAGGATGTACTTCAGTCCGTAACAGAGAGGGAGGAAGAGATTCTTTTGAAGTTTTTTCTTCTTAAAGTTAACACTTCTTAAAACAACATTTTTTTAAATTTCAAATTGAGGAGACTTCTAGAGCCAACTGCCTGTGGAATTTTCTTTTATACATGACTGAAACCCGGCTCAAACTAGCCAAAGAAAAACTGGACATTTTTTGGCTCACATAGCATATGGCTGAGGGTCAAATATGTCAGCTGCATCCAGGGTTCACGTGGTCATGTGTCTGTCCTCTGCCCCAGCCCTATTTTCCACTGCGTTGGCTTCCTCCTCAGGTAGGTCCTCTCCCTGGTGGCATCGGTGACCTGGGGCAGCTTCAGGCTGACCCAGTTCTTAACGTTTGCGACTTTGAAAGGAGGGACGCTCTCTCCCAAGGATCAGCTCTGATTGCCCCGACATGGGGTAGGGATACTTGCTGATGGCCTGGACCCCTGCAGGTGGGAGAGGCCCAGCTCTCAAACAGAGAAGATTCTGGGCAGTTTAAACTGTAAGACATGCCACGGTCTTGCCCTTCTAAGTTTCTGAGATGAGACAATTTATTTGTCCTTTTTTAACTTTTATAATTTTGTAATTGATAGTCCAGGGAAGGTTCAAATTAGTTCGTCTTAATCATATTTGAAGAGATTCTATTTTAAGGTTGTTAGAATCTTTTGGAAAGCCAGTTGGCGTCATGTTGACCTTTGCAGGTGTCGCTCTGCAGATCCTTCAGATTACACAGCCTTGTCACCATCAGCAGAGGGTGGCTCCCACTCCTTTGCCACCTGCAGGCTGTCTACAGGGATGGCCTGCATCTCTGTCCTCCTCCCCCATCCCCACTCTTCTCTGCTCTTTCCTGCACACCTTGTGTGGCCCCTCTCATGTGGATGAAGGTGCCTGATCCCCCATCTGAACTGCTTGGAGTCAGATACAGCTCTTTATATAGACACTCTTAGCAGGATCTGGGGCAGCACCCAGATTCTAGCTCATTAACATTTCTGCAGGGAAACATGTCAATGTTGACACTAAGTGGGAATAGAGAAAGTCTACAGTAGCCGTGAGACAGGCTGGGACCTGGGACCTGGGACCCTTTGCTGCAGTGCTTGCACCTGGCCAAACTTCTCCTCCAGCAACAAAATACAAAGAAACTATGAGGGACTAAATATAACTGCGTGCATGGGCAGTTGGGGCAAATTATGGACAACAAGATACAAAAAGACCAAAAGCCCAACTGCCACTTCTGAAGAGCTGGGAGCAAAAACAGGGTGTCGGGAGCAAAAGCAGGGTACTGCACATGCCCCCTGAACTCAACACCACTAAAGGGGTGGGCAGACCACCTAAGCCACCCCTTGGCCTGACCCCTGGACACACCCCTACCCTCACCCCATATAAGGAACCGGCTCGCACCCCCCTCTCAGGGAATGAGCAAGGGAAGCTGTTATCTGTTTTCGCTCCCCTCTGCTGCAGCAGGGACCCCAATAAAGCCTTGCCTGGATTTCTTGTCTGGCCTCTTATCCTTTGTAAACAAGGATTCTGGACCTATATTTGCTTGTACATAGTAGGTACTTGTGAATACCTCTGTTGGAATCTCAGTAGCTCTGACTGGTCTCCATGAAATTTAAAACTTATGAAACATTTTAACTTAAAGAACTTAAAGCAGTACCTTCCAGTGTTTCAAGTGTATGAGTGTATCTGTGGGGGGTAGATAACTATAAAGAAAAACCAATTTTGTGCTGATATCTTCACTTTGAGAGGTTCCTGGTGGGCAAAGAGTTAGAAAGCCACAATACCTGAAATTAAAAGGTTTTTTTACTCTTTTTTTTTAAAGTACTACTTACCATCCAGGGAGAGGAAAGCATCCTCACCAAAAATGGTTATTACCATGTGAAATGAGGTCAACGTGAAACTCATTCGTAACTTTCTATTTCAAACCCCTTGTGGGGCTTTCACCAAAGGATTTTCCACATCTTTTTTGTCTTTGAGCACAGAAATTAGAGAACACCCTTACCAGGAGTGAAAGCAATTCAAGCATCCAAAAATAAATTAGTTTACCACTTGGAACCGTAAAGTTCAAGAGAATTTTTAAGTTTGCAATGCTTGGTCTCTCCCAGGGAGAGGCAGAGGGCAAAATTGATTCGAGTTTTGCTAACGTTCCTGCAGCTTGTGTCAACCATTTACCATCACGATGTCTCTGTTATCCCATCTGTCAGGGCGAAGAGTCTTTGCTGTATTTCAGCATGTCACGTTTTCGAGAACTTCTCAATGCTACACACTGGTGCCTGGCAACTGTCATGGGTGAATTTGCTGCACCTCTTTCTGCTGCCTGCCGGGAGGGAGCTGGAGGAAGGATTTCGAGCATCTTCTGGTAAATCCAGATGATCACATATGTGCTGCCATGGAGATGGGAGAATGGAATTAGGGGCAGCTGTCTTATTAGAATTGTGGGAATTGACTTTTCATATACTCTGTATGAGGAGTTTAGGGTTGGCTATGTGCATAGGCAATGCCCTGACCTGGGAAACACTTTGGGATTGATAAATCTAGTCTTGTTTTTGAAAATGTGGTTGGTTAAGATGGTGACACAGGACTCAGCATCTTTGCGAAAATGAGGCATCAGAAAATTGGAACGCCAAGGATCTTTGGCAGCAAGACGGCATTTCAGGTCCAAGCCGCTTGACCCCATGTTTCTCTCCACTTCATGGGGAATCTGCCACCTGGTTCAGCCACAGGTCTGGTGGCTCAAATGGAGAATTTCCTGCCAGGTGCTGATCCATGTACTGGGGGTCAGAGAAGACCTCTTGGGAGCCACCTGCCCATACAGAGCCTCCCTTTCAGATTCAACCCAGTCTCCAGTTTCTTTCCTTCCTATAGCTTTCCCTACCTACTCCATCCCATATTGATCTTTTCCTTCTCTGAATTTCAGTCATGCCACTTTTGGGGGCAGTAAGGGAGAAGGGAGCGCATCTCTTCATATTTGCTGTTCTCCTTATCTATGCTATGTAACTACACCAAAGTTTAGTGGCTTAAAACAGTAAACATTTTGGGGCTTCCCTGGTGGCGCAGTGGTTGAGAGTCCGCCTGCCGATGCAGGGGACACGGGTTCGTGTCCTGGTCCGGGAGGATCCCACATGCCACGGAGCGGCTGGGCCCGTGAGCCATGGCTGCTGAGCCTGCGCGTCCGGAGCCTGTGCTCCACAACGGGAGAGGCCACAACAGTGAGAGGCCTGCGTACCACAAAAAAAAAAACAAAAAACCAGTAAACATTTTATCACGTCTCCTGGGTTTGTGGATCAGGAATTCTGGCAGAGCTCAGCAAATTCCTTTGCTCCTTGTGGACCTCAATTGAGGTCACTTGGTGTTTTCAGTTGGCAGATGGGTGATCTGGAGGATGCTAAACGGCTTCACTCACGTGCCTGGCACCTTGGTGGGGCTGCTGGAAGGTGTGCTCAGCTGGATGTTCCGTGGACCACCTACACCTACACTTGGTTGTCTCAGACTGATTGCATAGCAGCTGGCTTCCCCCAGAGGGAGCATTTCAAGAGAAAGGAAGTGGAAGCTCCAGGTGTCCTAAGCCTGGGCCCAGAGTCACTTCTGCCATATTCTGATGGCCACACAGTTAGAAAGTCCTCCCAGCTTTAAGGGAAGAGAACCTGGACCCCACCTCCTAACGGGTGGTATAGCAGAGTTGGCCACCATCTTTAATCTTCACACTTGCCTTCTTTGTTATCCGACCTTCTTCTATATTGTGCTGCTTTCGCCAAATTAGATTGTCTCATAAATCTTTGGTACTTAGGACAGGATTCAAGAAATACTAGTTGAAATGAAAAGAGTTGAAGGAAAGAGAGTTTCCCTCTCTAACCACTTTCTCGAAGAGGTGTCAGAGCTTTTGGGAACGATTTAGGGATACTTCTTCTAATCTCACAGCTCGGGGGCTCAGAACTGAGCTGATAGGCATTTCTAGATTTCTTCCCAGGTATGACAGGCTGGTGGATATGAGGCCCTTTTCTTTCTCCCCAGGGTTCAACCGTATCAAGCCTGAGCCAGGTTCAGTGAAGTCTCTTTTACCCACCACGTCATAGTATCTTAGACCAGGGGCCAGCAACTTTGGCCTGCAGGCCAAATCCATTCTACCTCCTGTTTTTATACAGCCCATGAGTTGGTTGGGTTCTGATGTGACAAGGGAGAAAGATGCAAACCATCATGAGCATCGGCAACAAGTATATTTTGGGTCATTCCAACTCCATGGAGCCAATGACTTATTAAAAGTCGTTGTCTTGAACTGGGAGAAGAATGAAAGACTTCTGTTGCTAGAATATCCCTAACACTTGAATCTCTTCTTTCAGCCCACTGTATATTACTGATTCTTAAGACAAGCAAAAAGAAAAAAAATAAAAATTATTTCGTCCCCATAGCCAATTAATTTCTACCCTGAAGTGTAGAATATGGTTATTTCTGTCATTGTCTTAGTTCCTGGAGCCACTGATGGTTCAGTGACATACATATTCACACACTCACGCACACTACATCTGAACATTTATCGGAAGAATCTGACTTAGCTTTCAGGAGTGCTCATTTCCCCCTGATTACTCTACACATGGTTTTGAGATAAAGTATTTGTTTTATATATTGAAATTTGCTGACATTTAGGATTGTCAGGTAGTTAGTCTAGCGACACTAGTCAAGCGTCCAGGACGTTGTAGCAGACACTCATTCAGAATAGCCGCTCCAGCTCCTGGCAAGCTCACCTTTTGGAATACGGCCCCGCCTTGGGTGGCCCTCTCTTGTTAACATAAGAATGACAAGCTGGTACCGAAAGGTGAGTTTTTCCCTAAGATACCATATTGGGAACTTCCTGTTCTCCTCTTTGCCTCTTCTATGCTATTTTTTTTTTCTTTTAAATTCCATAGCAGTTTTTTTAAAAGTCTCCCCTCACTGTTTGATAGGCAATGAACTTTCTCTCCTGGGCGGTTTCCACCTGAGGGAAATGGCATAGCACACCCATGATATTTCTCTGACTGCCTCCTACTCTGCATCACAAATCAGCGAGAAAGAGGCTGCATCCAGGCGCTGAACACCGGCTCTGTGGCATGTGACTTCTCAGTCACTCTTCTCCAAAATAGGATTTCATCCGCCGGTTACTGTAAGTTACTCGTGATTTCTAATAGACTTTGCAGCGGTGATTCATTTACCCTTGGCTCAGAGAGAGAAAGATTTCAGGTGCGGAAGGATGGTTGGGAGAGGGGAGATGGGTAGGCAGGACAGGTGTAGGAGAATCCTTCCCCACAAGGTGATAACATCCTTCAGTGTTACACTTTATACCAGGAAAGATGCCACCTTACATATTATCCTGGCTGAATCTTACAACAATTCTGTAGAGTAAACAGGCATTACCGAATACAGAGGGAGACATGGAGGTTCAGGGAGGTTAAGCGACTCGCCCAGTGATATACAGCTGGTAATCAGACCTGATCTTCCTGCCGAAACATACTCCTTCAGGCTTCTCCACTTCAGTAGATGGTCCTGCAATGCTCATATTAAACACCTTGGTGTGATTCTACGTCTCCTGTATTTCTCACGCATCCTTCTTTTAGTCTAGCAGTGAATTCCTGCTGGCTTCACTTTTCTTTTTGTTTTCTTTTTACTGGTTTATAACATCATATAAGTTTGATGTGTACAATACTATATTTTGACTTCTGTATACACTACATCATACTCACCACCAAAAGTCTACTTTCCGTCCACTGCCATATTGTTGACCTCCTTCCCCATTTTGCCCTTCCCCCACCCCTTTCCCCTCTGGTAACCACTACTCTGTTAAAATACACCCAGAATCTATCACCTCTTTCACTCCCACCCTGTTCCCAGCCAGCATCATCTCTCTGCTGGACCATTGTGATAGCCTTGTCCCTGGTCTCACTGCTTCTGCCCTTGTTCTCCTAAAGTCAATTTCCAGCACACAGGCAGATAAGTCAGATCAGACTCTTGACTGGAAATCCCATTTCATTCCAAATAAAAGCAGAAGTCTATACAGGGGCTACAACCTGCCTCCGACCCACATTATCCCTCTGCCTATCATTGCCCATGCTTGCTCCCTCTACTTCAGTCACACTGGTTTCCGTGCTGTCTCTTGAATAATCAGGGCCTTTGCACTTGCTCTTCCCTCTGCCTGGTACACTCTTGTTCAGGGAACTGCATGATTTACTGTCTAACCTTCTTTGTGTCTTTGCGGAATGATGCCTTTTTAATGATGATCCTGCGTAAAAACCTTTCCCACTCCCTGCCCCCACACCCAGAATTCCTCTTTCCTCCACAGCACTTTATTTTTCCCCACGGTATTATTCGTAATGTGGCACACTGCATATTTTACTCATGTATCTGTTTATTGTCTGTCTCCTGCTAGAATGTAAGCTCCATGAGGACATGACTTCTATCTGTCTTATTCAGTGCTGGGTTCCTAGTACCTCTCACAATGCCTGGCACATAGTACACGCTCAATAAACTTGAATGGTAAATGAATGGATTATTCAATCTTAGAACTTTAAGTCCAAGCATCTCTGCTCTTTCCAGATGCTCACTATTCTGCTGGTTAATTTTTATATGATCATTTTGATAGAAAACAGCTCATTTCAGGAAATAGCTGAAGAATGCATTTAGAGGGGAGGAAATTGGCCCCTGATTTCTGACATCCATTTGGACTTTGATATTCTGTGACTACAAAGGCTGATCTCATGATGCAAAATTGTTTCTGTGTCCCAGAGACACAGATATAGGTTTTGCAGATATGGGGTGTCCTTGGGCTGTGGATGTCCTCTCTGGTCATCAACTTTCCTGTCTATAAATTATGCACGTTAGTAGACAATCATTACCCTTCTTTCCACATCAAAAATGTTATATCATTCGTCCCACTGAGGTTAAATACCTCTTCTTAAATACAAGAACCTACTGCTTAGTTTGTGTTCCCTTCTTCTGAATGTGTATCAAAGACTCAAGCTCTCTGAAAACCAGAACCAACTTTTCCTTTACTTGGTTTATTTCCTCACAGTCCAAGATGTGATGTTCTATACTCAGCTGCACGTCAGTACGCTTTGTTGACACAACTAAAGACAAAATCACACTGAGTGCTGAGCTCTCCTTTAGTTTGAAGTTCGTGGTTAGACAAATTAGTTCTAAGAGAACAGCTGCTGTTGCCAACATCAGAGGCCACTACACTTCTGTGCGCATACAGCTGCATCCACAATCACCCGAACCAATGGGCACTTCTGTTTGGTAAAGTTAACTTCACACAGAGATCAATTAAGACAGGCTACCAAGAAATATTAGAACTACGTTGGAGACCTTCATGCTGGAAATCTTAGGATTCTGTGGATTCGTGTGAGCTTCCAAGTTCAAACTCTATCTTGAATAAAGGGATAAATGTTAAGATACCAACTTGGCTTGATCAACATTGACAAGCTATTGCTTATTGCATAAGATTGGAGCTAAGTGTGTATGGGAAAGGAAGTACCCTTCCGTGTCCTAAATCCACAGCCTCGAAGACGTGAAGGTATTCGAGATATTGAAAAACGTTTTAAATCTAGATGGACTTCTAATGAGTGTGATCCTGTCCTTAAGATTTTTTTTTTATAAATTTATTTATTTATTTTTGGCTGTGTTGAGTCTTCATTGCTGCACGCGAGCTTTCTCTGGTTGCTGCAAGCGGGGGCTATGCATGTGCTTCTCATTGCAGTGGCTTCTCGTTGTGGAGCAGGGGCTCTAGGTGTGCGGGCTTCAGTAGTTGTGGCACATGGGCTCAGCAGTTGTGGCTCACAGGCTGTAGAGCGCAGGCTCAGTAGCTGTGGCCCATGGGCTTAGTTGCTTCGCGGCATGTGGGATCTGTCCGGACCAGGGCTTGAGTCAGTGTCCCCTGCATTGGCAGGTGGATTCTTAACCACTGTGCCACCAGGGAAGTCCCAAGATTTTTAATAAGAAACTCAGTACAGATGTGTTTTAATGTCACAATCACCACATTTTAGTAAGAATTGGTGACTTCCCTTTTAGTATGAGATTTTGAATAATGTATGTTTTAATATATGATTTTATGGGTGATATAAAATAGGACAGAATATTTTCTCCCTCCAGAGGAGCACTTCCTTAACTTTAAAGAGAAAATATATATTAAAAAGAGCTCATGCTCGAGCACTCTTTCTCTTTCTCGCTCCCTCTTTTCTTCCCTCCCCGACTCCACACATACACATTTTATCTCGATGAAGTGCCGTGTACCTTTAATTTAATACACTAAATATGGACTGAGTCCCTACTGTGTAAACTATGCTGTAGTGTTATTAGAGGATAGAAAAGGTAAAAGGGTGTATATGTCTTGCCCTCAGGAAGTTTACACTTTGGAGGGAGAAGAAGACAAAAAGCCAGAATTCGCTGCACGTGCCAAAAAAAGTTGCAAGTGAAATGCTATGCAGGGGAAACCACTCGGCAGAAATCTGGAGAGACTTCCTGGAGGAGGGGCTGGAAGAGGAGACCGAGGCGACTGGGGACAATTTAGATCAGGTTTCCCTCTGCCACATTCTCCTCTTTGCCTTCAAAATGCTCTAGTTTGCAAGATGTCAGCTCCTGTGCAACTTCCCTGGGACTCGGCCGTCATCTAAAACGAGGTTCATGCTCACAGTGTTGGTCCGTGCAAAAGAATGACTGGGTGACGGACAGAACAAATGGACTTCTCCAAGGCAGGGAGACATGTAAAGAGAAAGGAAATGAAATGGCCTGATCCCAGGAACTGCCACGGGGAAAGGGTGGGAGAGAGGAGAGCGGGCAAAGACTACGATGTGTTGTTCATTGTCAACTGCCCAGCCTTTCAGATGTCACCCGAGGACACGGCCACAATTAGCATGCAACCAGACAGCGCACAATGAGTACACATTTTGGCTTGGTTGGTGGTAATAGTTGAGACTCAGACAAAAGCAGTTTCAGTTGCAGAGCTGGTGCCAGGCTTTCAGAGAAGGAGAATAAATTAGGCTGCTGTGACAAGCTGTCCCATTGCAGCAACAATAGTTTGGACTTGCAATGCTGCCTGTCAACCAGGCCTCAAAATACATCTTCATTTGTTTTTGGGCAGTTGGGGAGGATGAGTCATTAAAGAACTCTATAATACATCAAGGGCCATGAATTCTCCCTTTCATGCAGTCACACCTTACCCCAGCCCTCATTCTGCCAAAATAAACTCTTTAGTACACCAAAAGTTAGGTAGAATCCCTTTCCTTTATTTATGTGCTGTGTGCCTACTTCTTTGAGAACTGCGAAAAAAATTCAGCCATTCTCTTTAGGACTGCATTTCAGTTCTACAAGCATTCACAGGCCACCTAGTGTTTCCAAGCGTTCTGCTGGTTGATGGATGAAAAAGTTGTTGGAAAGCCCAGGCCTATCAATCAGGTTGTTAACGGTGCAAGAGAAGTAGCGCCAACAACGTGTTGAGAGGTCAGGGGAAGGAGAGGTTGTGTCTCTGAGAGAGTGAGAAACTGTTGAACCCATCCCCCTTGTTTCCATTGTCGATCTGACCAGGTTCACACCTGGTCAAGAGTCAAAAGGAGCTGGTTGGAGAATGGAACATTTTAATGTGTAACAATCTGTGTGGAGTCATTCCAACTTTGTATTGGTTTCCTATGGCTACTATAACAAACTATCACAAAAGTAGTGGCTTAAGACAACACAAATTATTATCTTACAGTTCTGGAGGTCAGAAGTCTGACATGGGTCTCACTGAGTTAAGATCAAGGTGTTCACAGGGTATGTTCCTTCTGGAGGCTCTAGGGGGAATTTTGCCTTTGCCGCTTCGAGAGGCTGCCCACATTTCTTGGCTTGTGGTCCTCTTCCCTCTTCAAACCCAGCAACAGTGAGTCGAGTCCTTCTCAAACAGCGTCACTCATCTTTTTTCGCCTCCTTCTACTTTTAAGGATTCTTGTGATTACCTTGGGCTCACCTGGATAGTACAGGATAATCTTCCTACCTCAAGGACAGCTGACAGGCAACCTAATTCCATCTACAGCCTTAATTCCCTTTTGCCGTATGACCTAACATATTCACAGGTTCTAGGGCTTAGGATATGGACATATTTGATGAGTGGGGGGTGGGCATTATTCTGCCTATCACAGACTCTCATCCATCCTCCAAAACCACAGGTTGCGAACAGTAGGGTAAGGGCTAAGGATATGCACTTTGGGCCCAGGTGAGAGGAGGGTTTTGCCAAGAGTGACCTCATCTCACCTTACCCAGTGCAACTGGGGCTACGGATCCAAAGGGAAAGGAAGGGGCACCATGTTATATGGGAATAGCGCTTGCCTGGTAATCAAAAGACTTAGATTTTGGTTTCTCTTCTGTAGACAAACTGCCAACTGACTGTGGGCAAGTCATCAGATCTCTCTGGATTTCCACTTCGTCCTCTATAAAACGAAGGTGGTGAATTAGATGTTCCCAAATCCCCTTTCAGTTTCTAGCTCACCATGGCTCTTTACTAACAAATGTACAAAAACGGAGAAGGGCTGGCCTGTTGAAAATGTCCTGCCATCGCTACAGCATCAAAATGCTAGAATAGTGTACAAAATGTTGTCTACCTACAACTCAGACTCTGTACCCCTTTTACCCCGTCCTGGGCCGGCCCCATCATCTTGCCCCTGACGACTGTAATGCACAGTGTCCGCCCCCAGTCTATTTTTCCTAAACTGGAAATTATGCCAAAAGAGTCATGCCAGTGAATGAGGTGAATTAAGAGATAAAACTGGCTCTACAGTTGAAACACGGCTTTAAGGAAATCGACTTGGAGATGCATGAGGTCACACGTAATTGAAAGTGAGGATTCTAGAGTGACTTGAGAAGGTTGGTTCTGCTTTTTGAAACTTGCATTATGGGCAAGAAACCCAAGCCTAAGAAGAAACGCTACGTACGTATGTGGGTCATTAGACAACTTCCTCCTTCATTACCTTTTTTCCTTTAATCAAAGAACTATACATATGCAAGTAACTGAATCACCTCTTTTCTCCTTTTTTCCCTTTAATCACAACTGAAAGGAAAGTTTCCAGCTAGGCATTAAATTGGGTCAACAGCTAACGCAGCAGGAGTATGGGTGGCAAGGAAACAAGTGGTATATACACGGGAAATAAGTGGCACTGTGCAGCCAGTGTGGATAAGCTGTGGAATAGTGCGGGGGCCCCATTAAGATTTGAAGTAATAAAAGATGAGAGGAAATATGGTTACCAGCTGCTGATAAGCATCCCTGCCTTACGAAGGTGTTAGTTTCACTTACTGGCTTCTGATGCCCCAAGTATAATCTCTTGTGGTGACCTTTATCCCCCAGAGCGGGCCTAAAGGACACCTAGGAAATGTCACCTTTGTAGTTGCTCGAAGAATAACTTTGGGTGGCTGCGGGGAGACCTGAATACATTAAGTATGGCAGGTACATGGAGTTGCATCCCTTTACCAGAATCATCAATTCAGCTTAAGAAGAAGTGTAAAAAAAGATGTCTTTGACCCTGGTATGTGCAGATAGAAGTGGAATTTCATCAGGAGTGTATATGGAAACATGCCTAGTTGCAAAAGGGCAAGTACTTTCCGCTCAAGTATGTAACAATTTGGAACCATTTATTGCTACTGAACAGCAATGTTTCCTCCCCATGAAACTGTGCTAATATTGGACTAGGACAATTCACACAACTGGGGGCAATGTCCATATTATTCCTAGAGATCTGAGGAAGGAGGTCATTCCTTCCCATGTTACACACGGTTAGGAGTGTCCCAGAGAGGCATTTACCCCCAGGCAAACCTTTAGTGGCAAAGACAGTGGATTAGGAGCATTTCTAACATCAATCCACATTGGCTGCAGAAACGTCTTTCCCCTCTGACCTAAGTAGAATCCTGCTCTACTTGATTGAGTCTGTGAAATTAGTCTTGATCTCTCATCTCCCACCAGTGATTGTAACTCAGGTGCATGTTCATGATCTCTCAAACCAAGGCCCCATCAGTGTTGCATCTGGGGCTTGGGGGTTCTGCTTCCTGCCATCAAATGACCGCGCGATTAAGGCAGCCTCAATCCTCACCACTGGCAACACCCTAGACCTTCCATTGCCTCCAGGAGTGAAACCAAAGGCCATAGGAATTTGTTCTCATTAGGCCCAAGGCTCACACAGCAGACAGAATAATGGCCCTCATTGATGTCCACTTCCGAATGCCCAGAGCCTCTGTATATATTACCTTATATGGCAAAAGGGACTTTGCACATGTAAGTAAGTTCAGGATCTTTAGGTAGGGAGATTACCTCAGATTATCCACATAGGCCAGATGTAGTCAATAAGAGGATGACAGGAGGTTGAGTCAGAGAAGGTGTTATAGTGATGAAAGCAGAGATCAGAGTGATGCTACTGCTGGCTTTGAAGAAGGAAGGGGCCACAAGCCAAAGAATGCAGGCAGCCTCTAAGAGCTAAAAAAGAGCAAGGAAATGAATTTTAGTCTAGAACCTCTAGGACGGACACAGCCCTACCACCCATTTTATACCTCTGACATCCAGAACTGTAAGAGAATTAATTTGTGTTACTTTAAGCCCCTAAGTTTGTAATGATTCGTTAAAGCAACAGTAGGAAACAAATGCAGCTTACCTGGTTCCCTGCCATCATGATTAACCACTTTCTGGGTTAATTAACAAGAACACAACTGTTTCCTTTAACAGAAAATTTATTCTCACCCACCAGAGTGAAAGTTTGCCACCCTGGTTCCAGCAAATGCCAAAAGCACTGTAGCCTCAACTGTGGGCAGGTCAGCAATTTACAAAACGTTTGTTTGTCTTGTGTGATGATTATAGTTAGATATAGTGGGATTACTACTTCTGCTGTTCTGATTTTCTAAACATGTCTCTAATGAGCATGTATTAATTTTGCAATTAAATGATATAATAAATAAAAATTTTAAGTGAAAGGAGAAGTTTGTCATTTCTGTGCCCTAATCTGTGTTACCTAATCATTAATGAGAACATGAGTGTTGTTTGCCCAAAGAGAAGGTAGAAGAAGAGCAGCCCTATGAGTGAAAGCATTTCCTCTATCTACCAAGAACAATGCATACGAGTGAGTCTTGCCTGTAGATTTCTACATCGTCATGAGTTTAATAAGGGCACTGTAGTAAGCAGAGTTCTGAGAGAGCCTCCGAGGCTGTACCAGCTTTGCATAATCTCTGGATCTATGAGTATAATAAATTTCACTTCTGTGGTCAGATATGTTATGTGCCACAGACTTTATGGCAGGGGGATTATTTGGCTGGGCTTGACCTAATCACGTGAACCCTTTAAAAGAAGAGAGTTTTCTCTGGCTAGTAGCAAAAAAGAAAATCAGCCTTGAGGTGACTTCTCTGGTGGTCCAGTGGCTGACTCAGTGCTCCCTATGCAGGGGGCCCAGGTTCGATCCCTGATCAGGGGACTAGATCCCATATGCCACAGCAAAGAGTTCGCATGCCACAACAAAAGATCCCGCATGCTGCGACTAAGACCCGATGCAGCCAAATAAATAAATGAATATTTTTTAAAAAATCAGCCTTGAGGCATGAGGAGGATTTTTCCTGGCATCGATGGATATATAGGGTATATTAGTGAAGCTGCTCTTTCACTTCTGCCCTCTAAATTTCACACGTGAAGGCCTCTTGCGGCCCATTCTAGTCAGAAGCATATAAAGTAGGAAATTCTGCTAACTGTAGTTGAGCCTACCCAAGTTGACACATTACAAGGCCACCAGAGTCTCTAAAGAGAAATTGTGTCTTGGGTCAGGGGAGATGGGAGCCATTAGCAGTCTGAGATGAATAATCGATGGCCCAGAAACAGACCTGTAAAGGGCCAAAGATATTCATTAGAAGGAAGTGACTCATGCAGTTGTGGAGGCTGACAGGTTCCAGGATCTGCAGGGTGAGTCAGCCAGCAGGAGGCCCAGGAGAGCCAATGTGTAGTTCCAGTCCGGTGACTGGCAGGCTCAAGACCCAGGATAAGCCAGTGTTTCCATTCAAGTCTGAAGGCAGGAAAAAAAAATGTCCTATCTCAAATGACAATCAGGCAGGAGGAATTCCCTCTTAATCAAGGGATGGTTGGCCTTTGGCTCTATTCAGTCCTTTAACTGATTGGATGAGGTCCACCCACATTAGAGAAGGCAATCTGCTTTATTCAGTCTATCAATTTAAATGCTAAACTCATCTAAGAGCACCCTCACAGAAACACCCAGAATAGTGTTTGACAAGCCCTCTGAGTACCTTGTAGCCCAGTCAAGTTGACCCATAAAATTAACCATCACATCACGGTACAAAGAATGTGTGTGGTGGAGTAGTCTCAGGTTTGCCATCCTGACCAGCCTTTTGTAACCTCAGGCTCTTCACACGTGAAGTGGGGGTGATGTATTTGTCTCCCAGAACAATTGCAATGACCAACTGCTAATGTAGTTACTCAACGAACGTAGTGAGCGGCAACTCTATACCAGGAGCTGTTCCCCACACTGCAGACACAGTTACGAAGACAGAGACCATGTCCTTGCTCTCACGGAGCTTACGGTGTAGTGAGAAGAGACAGATCAAAGCAAATCAATCAGTAATTTATTACATAATCGCTCAATGCCCAACGTAATAGAAGCTGTGCATTCACTTGCATCCTGGGAAGTGTTTATGATTTCCCGTTTCTAAATGTTGAAACGGAGGTTACTTGCCCGAGATCTCTGCTACCAAATGTCAGCCGAGGTCTTCAGACTTCATGTGCAGTACTCTTTATACAAAGGTTCTTCCAACAGAAAATGTAAGCCAGCTGTTCTCACAACCTTACAAAACTTAAGTGGAGTACCTTATCTCATGTGGACAGATGGTTATAACTTTATACACTAAGAAAACCTACTTAGGCAGATGTTTAGACGATAACAAGAAGTGCAGACATGACACTGATCCTCATTTACTGGATTTGCTGAAAGTTATTGGTTGCTGTTAATACAGACATAGTTATTGGTGTATTAATGCAGAGGGTAAGGCATATGTAGCAAGCTAAAAAGTGAGAAGTAAAACCACATTCTTGGGGCAGGAGTGACCACTGGGAACTAGATGCATTTATTTCATGAATTTAAATGATACTGAGTTTCTACTACTAGAGTGATAAAGGCAATAAAAAAAAACAAAAGGAGGTGATGGGATCATGTGACTAGGGGAGGGGCCCTCTTTATACAGGTTGGTCAGGCAAGACCTCTGTGAGCAGGTGACTTTTTGAGACAGGCCTGAGGAGGCAAATATGTGGAAATCTGGAGGAAGCCCATTGTAGGAGAGGGATTGCAAGTGCAAAGACCCTGAGGCAGAATGAGTGTGATGTGCCTGAGGTACAGAGTGAAGAGTGGCTGGAGGTTGCTGAGCAACCTGGTAACCCATGCATCTGGAAAGGCATAGAAGAGCCAGATCCTGCAGGGTGGTGTAGCCCACACTGAGGGATTTGAACGTTATACACAGTATAAGGGAAGCTATTGAAAGATTTTTTGCAGAACTGAAATGATCCCATTTGTGTTTTAAAAAAATCGCTGTAGCTGATATAAAGGTATCATCAGTTATAGGGCACTTCTAGACATTTAGCTCTTTTTAAAGATTATTGTGTTCTGGATCACTCATGTATTCTAGACTTGAAATGGAAAAGATGAGGACAAAAATGAGAAACTTGAAGGACGTCAGTAAGGACTGCTAGGACCCTGGCTGTGGTGCAGACCTTTGAGTTGTGGCATCCACAAGACATGGACGTGATGGCAGTAAGGTCCCGTTTGTCACTTCTTTCCATCAAACATAACTGACCTTCGTATGACCCTGTCCACTGATTGGTGACTAGGTACCAGAAGATTAGCATCGATTGGTTTCCAGTTCACTGTGACAGATAGTCGATGTGTTACCCTCTTCAGGTAACCGGGTTCATTAAACCATTTGAAATGCCCAAATTGCCAGAAAGCCTTAATGTGTGACTGTAACAGAGTTGGGATTTCCAAGTCTACAACTTGCCACTAGGAGAGGGGTTGGAAGACAGGGTAGAACACAGAGGCAGCGATGGCCACCTGCTCTGCCCGTGCCTGTGCTTCCCCTGGTTTAAGACATGAGCCAAAATTTCTCTTTAGCTGGTAGGATAACATAAATATTATATATGTACAATTTTTTAAGTCAAGAATTGTTCTTCAAAAGGTACTAGAAAACTCAATTGTTACTTTTAGGACTCTTCCATTATTCTGGTGTCTTGGCTTCTCAGGTAACACCGTAATACTGAAATTCATTCCATGATACTATTGAATGAAAGGCATCCCCTGCTGGAAATCGACTTGATAGTTGACCGGGTAGGTTAAATACTAGGATAGGTTAGCTGGGGGGCTGCCCCCAGGGGTAATAAGCAGAAAAGAAGGTCATATTGGTCTGGTTGGGGTGGGAAAGGAGCAACCCCAGTGGTCTTCCAGAGTCGCAGAGTCCAAGTGGAAAGATGAGACCGCAGGCTGGAGGGAGGTCAGAGTCGTGATCTGGGGAGAGAGGATGCGTGTTGAGCAGCGGGATAAGTCTTGTTTGCAGTGGTGGCTGTAGTGAGGGTTGCTGGCCAAGCAGATACAGAGAATGAAGTTAGGAGGGAGGCTTGGGGGAAAGAAGGTCAGGTACTTTAGAAGGCTGAGAGTTCTAGAAGCGTGAGCAAGAGTGCCTGGCAGAAGGACAGCACCTTGAAGGTGACATCAGCTTGCTTTTGTCATGGATGGCTCACCCTGCCAGAAATGTCTTGCTAAGACAGTTTTTAAAGGGAGTTAGTGTCCCTGGCTTTGCTCTCTCTGGGTACCTGAACCTTGATTCTGAGACTTAGATGAGGTTCACTTGGCCTACATATTTATTAAATGCCAGTGTCTAGGGGAGTCCTTGAAAAATGGTAATGCTGTGAAGATGGTGAAGGGCTCTGTGGAGCCACTAAACCCACATTTTGAAATGAGGATTATAACCAATGTATATACAGTAAACTAGAAGGGATTATATAGCATTTTCTGATATGTCTTTAAATTCTCCATACCAGGGAATTTGTGTTAGTCCTTAATCAGCTGCTCTGGGAATCTGTCTAGTCCAGTGTGGATCTTCATTTCTGTATCTCGTCTACCGTCTGGTGATTGCTTTCTACCCACTTGATCTGGAAAGTGATGGCTGATTCCAGGATCCTTAATGTGCTCTCCCTCTCTATTTCCTTTGGCTCCCATGTTCTCCCTGTGGGATTTTCTCTTTTTCTGCTGTAGTGTTGAAAGCTTGTTGTCAGAATGAGCCCTCTATTACTTAGAATCCAATCTTTGGATGAATTGCCCATTTCACGGAAGCACGGATGCCATGCTACTTCCTGGCAATACAGCTAAAGTTTCAGTCTCCACCCCTACTCTTAGCAAAAGTTCCTTAGGACATTATTGTTTAATCACTCAGTGCCCAATATCATAGAAGTTAGACATTCATCCCAGGATCTTTGCATCCTGGGAAATAGTTACCACAAATGCTAGATCAAAAGGTCACTTGCCCGGGACCTCTCCGCTACCAAGTGTCAAAGGAGAGACTCAGCCCAGGTTATCTGATTCCACGTCCAACACTCTTTATGCAGCCAAAGCCCTCTTCCGACAGAAAATATAAGCCTGCAGTTCTCACATACTTATAAAACCTAAGCAGCATATTATCTCATGTGGACAGATGGTTATGACTTTATACACTAAGAAAACCTATTTAGGCAGATGTTTCGTTGACTCCAGGAAGTGTAAACATGACCCTAATTGATGGATTTGCTGAAAGTTATTGGTTGCTCCTTGTCAGAACTCTGGTTTTTCCTGTCATTCCTCAGATTGGATACAAAGAGAAAAATTAAGCATGAAGAAAATTGGCATTTCAAATGTGTTTATTCTTCACCATCAAGCCAAATAGAACTTTTCATTCAAAAAGGAACGAAGAGTTCATTTTTGAAAATTGTACTATGGAATGTACTATGGAATATACTATGGAATGGAAAATCCATTATGTATTATGGAAAATCATAGTACAATGAGAAAGAGGGGATAGAGAAATCCGAGGAGGCTCAATCTCTCTTAAAACAAAACGAGGAAATAGTAGAAGTCTTCTTGCAAAGAATTCTGCAGGTGCATAAAGGCTAAGATTGGACTGATCTCCAAGTTTGAGAGTGACACCCAATCTGTGCACCATTTGGGTTCATTCTCAAGAAGGTGACGTCATCCCCACGTCCCCCCCCATCCCCAGCAATGCAGGCCACCAACAGGCCATCAGCAATGCAGGCCATTCTTGTTTTGCCCTCCCCATTCCTAAGTGACTCCCTAATGCCTTCATTAGCTTCGCTCCTAGCAAGTGGCAAGTTTTACTTCAGACCATCGGCAGGCCCTCTGACCCTCAGCTCCATCCCTTTCTCCAACTTCAGCAGAAGGTATTTGCAGGTCCCTTTGAACTGATCCTTGCTGAGTAAAACCCCTTTGTGAGTCTCAGACTTTTACAAGTTCTTGGAACTCACAGGACCCCCTCTTTGAGGGTTGACTTGCTGATACATCAGTGTTGCTTCTGTCACCAGAGAAGCAGGTGGAAGGCTAGGCTTGCAGTGAGAGAATCTGTGTTAATTAGAAATTGGTCCTCATCGAGGGTCGTAAGGAAGACGTTCAGTTTGCACCTATCTTAGCGGATCCTCACATGAGTTAATTAAAAGCCACTGCTCCCACCAGTGAAACCTTCAAGGCTGGGCTGAATTCTCTGCAGCTGCCAAACATGTACAAAGGGGAGAATGGTTTGAATCTGGGTTCTTTCCAAGGCGGAAGTTTCTTTCAATCTGCGGATTCCAGGGAGCCAGCATCTCAGGGTAGAAGATAGGGAGAAGCAGTGGTGGTGAATTTTCCTCTGTGTCTGCTCTCCCCAGGTGACCGTGCCTCTCTGCTCTCCCTGTCTCCTCCTCTGCCTGTGCTGTGCTCTCCCCTTCCCCATCTGACCTGGCCAGGCTGTGGCCAGCTCTTCCTTTGTGATCTCCCAGGCACCAATTTTTCAACTCCTTCCCTACATTGTTATATTCAAGCCCTTAGCATGGCATTCCTCCGAGACCTCCCGTGTCCATCTCCTCCCCCACGCCGTTCCACGAGCTTAGGAGGCCAGCCACAGTCGGCAGTGCTTGTCTCTTCCGTACCCTCTTCCCAGGCCATTGTTCCAACCAAACTGCCCTTTCTCTTTTCCTCCCCTTAGGAAATTCTGTTAATTCTCCCTATCTGTGTTCACATCCACTTCCTTCTGTCCCTGCTAAGAGCTCATTGTTCTTTTTGTCATGCTTCTAAAGTACTCCTCTTATACCAGCACTGTAGCACGCATTTGTCCTGTCTATATTACAGGCATTTGTGTGGCTTTTCTTCCCACTGAATTTAAAGTTTTCAAGCGTTTGGGTCCTCATCTTATTCATCTCTGTAACCTCATAGTACCTAATAGAGCTCTTTGTACAAACCAAGTGTGGAAAAGTGTTTGTTGGATTGAGACCAGCAGGCCAACCTTTCTGATGAGCCAGAAAGAGCAGATTAGCTTTTCTAAAGTTGTGAAGGGCAAGGCTGTTGAAAAGCTTGTTCTCAAAAAGATTTTCTTTTAGGACCCTCATCACTTCACCATAGCAGGTTTGAAGAGAAAGTCAGGGCTGAGTACATCAGCACTGCCTATTGAGTGCACGTGTATACAGGGCCAAACAATAGGAAGTCGCAAAAAGAAGGAGAAGATGCTTTTTGTACCTTAGGAGCTAATCATTTTCCAATGATTTTCATCGCAGGCCCCAAAGTACATTCTGTTGTTAACCCTGAAATAGTTGTACATGAATGTCCAGTCGAACACACACACACACACACACACACACAGGTGTGTGTATATGATGCATATATATGTGTGTGTATACGTGTGTGTATATATGTGTATGTGTATATGTATGTATGTGTATATTTGTGTGTATGTATATACATGTTATGTGTATGCATGTGTATTGTGTGTATATGTGTGGGTACATGTGTGTATGTACACATATATGGTGTGTATGTATCTGTGTACATGTGAATGTGTGTATATTTGTGTGTGTGCATGTATGTGTATATATGCGTATATGTATGCATATTATGTGTATACATATTTGTGTGTATATGCATGTATGTATGTGTTATGTGTATTGTGTGTGTGTATATATGTGTGTATATGCATATATATGTGTGTATCTATATGTAGCTGTGTATATTTGTATATGTGTGTGTATATTTATGTGTGTATACATGCATGTGTGCATGTTGTGTATATATGTGTTATGTGTATACATATGTATGCGTGTATACATGTGTATATATGTATGTGGAGATGTGCGTGTGTGTCTGTGTGCGTGTGTGTGTGTGTGTATATATATTCTCCAGTCTGTTTGTAGAAAGCCAGTGTCAGGTAGCCCATTCCAGAGGAACCCAAGGCTGAGAGACTCAAGCACAGAAACTCAATTGGACCCATTTCTGCAGAGCAGGATGACTCAGACCATCCTGAGCAAAAGGGGCTGTGGGTGGAGATCCTCACCCCAGGAGATGTGGAAACTGCTTTCTCCAGTTTATTGGTTTTCCCTAACAGCATGGAGTCAAGTGAATCCCTGCCAGGGCTTCAAGCCTTATATTTAGTAAATTTGTATTCGAGTCACCAGCACAGATTTGACACCTCAGCGTGGTCAGCTCTGACTGCCATCTGCCCTGCTCTTGTCTCTTCTCGCACAGTGGCTGGAACCTGTGTCTCGATGTCACCACACTTAACTTTCCCTGACCACAGCCACATCTCCCACTGCCAGGGAAAGCAGAGAAGTTGAGACTCAGGCCAACAGGATGAAGGTTGAGCCATGACGAGGAGGACAGTGGAATTAAAATGGCCGAGGGGGGCCCCTACTCTTAGAATTATATCCCTATCAGCACACTGGAGGGGAAGGAATTGGTCCTGGTAATAAACCTTTCATTCCCGGTCCTATGTTCCGTTTACTGACATTTCCCCATCACACTGTTTCAACAGTGCCCTCTACAGGCTGTTTCCAAAACTACAGTGCTCTGCAGGCTTTACTTGCCTCCCTCCACTTGTTTAGAAATTCCTTCTGCGGGATGGGCTGAACCCAAAGCTTTCTTGATATAAGAAATATATTACTAACTTCAGCTTCTTAAGAGCATGAAAATGAGCCATCCCATCTGGCTGGAAGGAAGGAGGGACTCTCATCCTTGTAACAGATTTCTTTGTAAAGGTCCACCAGGATTTCAAAATCTCACCTCCTCCTGAATAGGGGAGAGAGGCCCAGAGCAGTTCTGAAGATGTGACACAGGAACCCTGACACAGGTTGATGGATCGAGAGCATGGTCGCATTTTCTGAACACGTCACTTTGCTGACAGCTCTTAGTCTCCTGTGAAATGCTCTTTCTCATCTTTGAAGCATACTGGTTTTTCTCTGGGTTTTTTTTTGTGTGTGTGTGTGTGTGTGGTTATTTTGCATCTGTCAGAATTTCATCCCTTTTTAACTCATCCTTTGCAAAAAAAAAAAAAATCACTCTGGGCTTGTTAGTTTCTTTTACTCCCTCTTAAAGAAACTCTAAACAAAACCCTACATACAGTTACAGCAAAGAGGTGTTTTCTTACTAGATATTCCCATCAGAACACCCCCCCACCCATCTATTTTAGTTCATTTTAAGCCACTATCATGTAACAAGTTCATGAAAATTGTGTTTTCATCCCGAATTATTATTCACAATCCCTCTCCCTGTTGAAGATCACTGAGGCAGCGCAGAAAAGTAGTAAAGCAACAGATGAGGCCCGTTTTCAAAAAACTGTGGAACTGGTACACAGCATTCCTCAAATTGTGATTGGGGTGAGACTTTGAAAGTTTCTTCTGATAGGTTAGAGTTTTGCTTCTCTTCTCTCTCTCTCCCCAAACCTTAAATAGAAACAGAATCGTATGTATTCTTATAATCAGTAGGCCTGATTTATCCTGCCAGAGAATACACTGCTCAGCCTTTCATGGGGGAAAATGAACTCCTATCGGATCCCAGCATTACGTTGTGTTTTTAAGCAAATGTTGACCAAGTGACCCAAGTACTCATTCAATTCCAGCACTTGAGTTGTATATTCTGTTCCCGGTAGTAGATTCATTTCATTATTTAGGAGTGTGGATCTAAAGGAAATGATTATCAGACATGGGCTAAGCCAAGGGTTGGTGAACTTTTTCTGTAAAGGGCCAGATAATAAATATTTTCAGCTTGTAGGCCATATGATCTCTTTGTTGCAACTACTCAACTTTGCTATTGTAGTGCAGAAGCAGCCACAAATGGACATGATTGTGTTCCAATAAACTTACGGAATTAGGTGGCAGCCTGGATTTGGCCCGCGAGCTCTTGTTTGCCGACCCCTGGGCTCAAGCTATGGGAGGGCCGCTACTGACAGACCCAGAGGCTGAGCTTTGTCTGATGGAGCCCAACCAAGGGGGCAAGTGGGACCCAACATCCAACCCATGCTCTGCTTCTCCCCACCTCTGACAGCAAGGGGCTCTTGTTCTAATTTGCACAAAGGTGCCATCTGCTCACAGGCTGCGTCCAACCAGAAGGAACATCCTTCCTAATGTATTAGTCAGGGTTCTCCAGAAAAACAGAACCAATATGATGTATATAAACAGAAAGGATTTATCATAAGGAATTGGCTCACACAATGATAGAAGCTGGCTAGTCCCAAGAGCTGCAGGGTGAGTCAGCAAGCAGGAGACCCAGAAGAGTTGATGGATCGCTCCCATCCAAGTCCAGAGGCCTGAGAACCAGGAGAGCTTATGTTTCATTTCTAGTCTGAAGGCCACCAGGCTCAAGACCTAGGAGGACCCAATGTTTTGCTTTGAGTCTGGAGGCAGGAAAAATTCCCCCTATTCATAGAAGAGTCAGCCCTTTTGTTCTACTCAGGCCTTCAACTTATTGGATAAGGCCCATCCACATTAAGGAGGGCAATCTGCTTTACTCAGTGTACGGACTCAAACGTTAACCTCATCCAGAAATACCCTCAAAGACACTCCCAGAATAATGTTTGACCAAATATGTGGGCACTTCATGGCTCACTTCAATTGACACATCAAATTAACCACCACACCTAATTTGCAAAAAGGTGCCAAATGTGAAACAGTAGAGCTGAGTACTTTGCTTTGTTTGCTGGGCTTTATTTTCAAAAGTGGGATCTCACTACCTCTGTTTTAGTATCCACATCACTCTTTATAGACACAATTATTGTCCAAACAGTAGACAAGAGGGTGCCATCATTAGGACCATTGGACTGAAAGGACTGGAAACCCATTCAATCCCCCAAGTCAATGGAGGGTCTAAAAAGAATGGAGGGGACAGACAGTATAGCACAGCAGGTTACGTGGCATAGGAGGTGGGAACTGTTTCCTCTCACAGAACTACAAGTGGTCCTCCCATCCTTGCCTCTCTTTATTTTTTCATTCTCTCACCCGCTTCTACTTACACAGGGTCTGCCCCAGCCCTGGCTCAATGGGTCCTTTCATTTCAGGCGTTTGCACTCTTACCTCCAACCAGCCAACTGACCTATTGCTTGTTGTCCCAATGCTAGATTGAAGGGAGAGGGACCTGATTTTCCTGGATTAAGTTTAGGTCACCCTTGGATTAAATTAACTGTTACTGAAATTTCAGGATAAGGTCGCATGATTCAAACATGTCTTCCTTGACCCACAACTAGGGACTGGGAGTAGGTGGTGGGAGCAATTTCAGAGGAGATGTAGACTGGGCAGGTACCCCAAGTAAGGAGAACGCTGAAGAAACTGAGTTCATTTGGTTAGGGATTCCTGTGGTCTGAATATTCGTGTCCTTCCAAAATTCATATGTTGAAACCTACCCCTCAGGGTCATGGTATCAGGAGGTGGTATTAGAGGCCTTTGGGAGATGATGCCGTCATGAGGGTGGAACCCTTGTGAATGAGACTTAAAAAGCTCGAGAAAGCTCCCTTGTCCCTTCTGCCATGTGAGGCCACAGCAAAAAGCTAGCCATCAGTGAACAAGGAAGTGGGCTCTCACCAGATAGCAAATCTGCCAGCACCATGATCTTGGACTTCCCAGCCTCCAGGACAGTGAGAAGTAAATTTCTGTTGTTTATTAGCTACCCAGTTTATGGTATTCTGTTACAGCAGCCCAAACAGGCTAAGACAGGGATCTTGTTACTGGTTATTGCCAAAACCAGAATCCCTTCCAAAAGTTTCTCCTTGTCCAAAAATTGTGATTTAGGCCACCAAGTTCTATCTTAGAATGGTAGAATATTAAAAGTAGGAGGAAACAAAGCATGCTTTTTCAAATTTTAACATCAGAATCCTTTTCTCAAATAAGATCTTATATGAAACTCCAGTGTATGTAACTGAGAAAGGGGAAGGTGTCTGGGACAACTGGAAGGGAAGATGAAGAGTGGTCCTCATTGTTCATTACCCTCCTTGGCCTCCTGCCTGGCCCAGAGGTGGCCACTGAAACTCCTCCAGGGAGCCAACTTGAAAGCCACTGCTATCACTCTGAAATGAAATAATTTGGGGTAATAATATCTTCTACCAGCTTTTGTGGATAGAAAACACCGTTTCCTTCCAAATTCCCCCACTCTAAACATTTTTTGTTGTATATATATTTAGAATATTTTATAGAGATTAATGTAGAATTGGAAGGCTGAATATAATGTTGGTATTGGACATTCTATTGGATCTAAGCAGCCGGGGGAAGAGAGTAAATAAAAATAAGTGCACGGGGCTTCTCGGGTGGCGCAGTGGTTGAGAGTCCGTCTGCCGATGCAGGGGACACAGGTTCGTGCCCGGTCTGGGAAGATCTCACATGCCGCCGAGCGGCTGCGCCCGTGAGCCATGGCTGCTGAGCCTGCGCGTCTGGAGCCTGTGTTCCTCAACGGGAGAGGCCACAACAGTAAGAGGCCCGCGTACCGCAAAATAAATAAATAAATAAATAAGTGCATGAAAGAAACTGCTATTGTTGTCTGTTTACTTGTGAATGAAATAGCACATCAGCTGGGCATATAAACATCTCGATAGAAGTTTTTTCAGTTATTTGTTTAATGGAGGTATATTTACATAAAATGAAATGCATAGCTTTTAAGAGCACAGTTTGATCTTCTGTTAACAAATGCATAAACTTGTGTAATCCACCACATTATCTAAATATACACTTTTGTTGGCCAGGATGTGGAGAGAAGGGAACTCTTGTACACTTTTGGTGGGAATATAAATTGGTACAGCCACTGTGGAAAAGAATGGTGGTTTCTCAAAACAACTAAAGACAGAACTATCATATGATCCAGCAATTCCACTCCTGGGTATATATCCAAAAAAAAACAAAAACAAAAACACTAATTCGAATAGATAACATGCACCCCAATGTTCATAGCAGTGTTATTTACAATAGCCAAGATATGGAAGCAACCTAAGTGTCTATCAATAAATGGCTGGATAAAGAAGATGTGGTATACACAAAGGAATACTACTTAGCCATAAAAAAGAAAGAGATTTTGCCATTTGCAGCAACAAATATTCTTTTGTGTCTGGCTTCTTTCACTTAACAATATTTTTGAAATTCATACATGTTCAGCATACATCAATACCTAGTTCCTTTTTATGGCTAAGGAGTGTTCCACTGTGTGAATGAATAGAGTGTGGTTTATTCAGTCTCTTGTTGATGAATCCTGGAATGTTTCTAGTGTCTGGCTTTGAAAAAGCTGCTCTGAAAATTCTTGTTCAAGGCTTTTTGTGGACATATGTCTTCACTTCTCTTGGATAAATACCTAGGAGTAGAACTGTTGCATCATAGGGGAGATGTATGTTTATCTTTTTCAAAAACTGTCAAAGAATTTTCTGAAATGATTCCCCATTTTCCACACTCACTAGCAACATTTTTGCCAGTGCTTGATACTGTCGGCCTTTTAATTTCTAGTGGGCATATTATAGTATCTCATTGAAGTTTTAATTTGTATTTCTCTGTAACTAATGATGTAGATTGCCTTTTCAAATACTTATTGGCCATTCATCTATCATTTGTGAAATGTCTTCACTCTACTGGTTCATTCTACTCTGGAGTGCATCCCCTATGGGGCCCTGCATGATGTGCTGTGTCCCCCTCCCCCAGGCTTTGAGTACATATGTCTAATACACTGCCATCTAGCCCATCTGTCTGGTGAAGGGCATTGTGTGTTCTGCCACATCCTACTATTGAGGGCAGGGGATCCCTCTCTCACCAGCTGAGTGAATAGGAGACGATTAGAACAATTCCATATTATACATAGAGCAATATCTTATTCTTTTTAACAGCTGCAAAAAGTTCTACAGTACAAATACAAACTTATTTATCTTGTTCACTATTGGCAGATATTTAGTTTCATTCTTTGGGCAATGCTTTAGTGAATTTTCTTTTTTTCTTTCTTTTTTTTTTTAACATCTTTATTGGAGTAAAATTGCCTTACATTGTTGTGTTAGTTTCTGCTGTATAACAAAGTGGATCAGCTATATGTATACATATGTCCCCATGTCCCCTCCCTCTTGCATCTCCCTCCCACCCTCCCTATCCCACCCCTCTAGGTGGTCACAAAGCACCGAGCTGATCTCCCTGTGCTCTGCAGCTGCTTCCCACTAGCTATCTATTTTACGTTTGGTAGTGTATATATGTCCATGCCACTCTCTCACTTGTCACAGCTTACCCTTCCCCCTCCCCATATCCTCAAGTCCATTCTCTAGTAGGTCTGCGTCTTTATTCCTGTCTTGCCCCTAGGTTCATCAGAACCTTTTTTTTTTCTTAGATTCCATATATATGTGTTAGCATACGGTATTTGTTTTTCTTTTCCTGATTTACTTCACTCTGTGTGACAGACTCTAGGTCCATCCACCTCACTACAAATAACCCAATTTCATTTCTTTTTATGGCTGAGTAATATTCCATTGTATATATGTGCCACATCTTCTTTATCCATTTATCTGTCGATGGACACTTAGGTTGCTTCCATGTCCTGGCTATTGTAAATAGAGCTGCAATGAACACTGTGGTACATGACTCTTTTTGAATTATGGTTTTCTCAGGGTATATGCCCAGTAGTGGGATTGCTGGGTCATATGGTAGTTCTATTTTTAGTTTTTTAAGGAACCTCCATACTGTTCTCCATAGTGGCTGTATCAATTTACATTCCCACCAACAGTGCAAGAGGGTTCCCTTTTCTCCACACCCTCTCCAGCATTTATTGTTTGTAGATTTTTTGATGATGGCCATTCTGACTGGTGTGAGGTGATATCTCATTGTAGTTTTGATTTGCATTTCTCTAATGATTAATGATGTTGAGCATTCTTTCATGTGTTTGTTGGCAGTCTGTATATCTTCTTTGGAGAAATGTCTGTTTAGAGCTTCTGTCCATTTTTGGATTGGGTTGTTTGTTTTTTTTGATATTGAGCTGCATGAGCTACTTGTATATTTTGGGCATTAATCCTTTGTCAGTTGCTTCATTTGCAAATATTTTCTCCCATTCTGAGGGTTGTCTTTTTGTCTTGTTTATGTTTTCTTTTGCTGTGAAAAAGCCTTAAGTTTCATTAGGTCCCATTTGTTTATTTTTGTTTTTATTTCCATTTCTCTAGGAGGTGAGTCCAAAAGGATCTTGCTATGATTTATGTCATAGAGTGTTCTGCCTATGTTTTCCTCTAAGAGTTACCAGAAAACTACTAGAGCTAATAAATGAATTTGGTAAAGTAGCAGGATACAAAATTAATGCACAGAAATCTCTTGCATTCCTATACACTAACAATGAAAAATCTGAAAGAGAAATTAAGGAAACAGTCCCATTTACCATTGCAGCCAAAAGAACAAAATACCTAGGCGTAAACCTACCTAAGGAGACAAAAGACCTGTATGCAGGGAGCTATAAGACACTGATGAAAGAAATTAAAGATGATACAGACAGATGGAGAGATATACCATGTTCTTGGGTTGAAAGAATCAACATTATGAAAATGACTATACTACCCAAAGCGATCTACAAATTCAATGCAATTCCTTTCAAACTACCAATGGCATTTTTCACAGAACTAGAGCAAAAAATTTCACAGTTTGTATAGGAACAAAAAAGACCCCAAATAGCCAAAGCAATCTTGAGAAAGGAAAACAGAGCTAGAGGAATCAGGTTCCCTGACTTCAGACTATACTACAAAGGTAAAGTAATCAAGACAATATGTTACTGGCACAAAAGCAGAAATATAGATCACTGGAACAGGATAGAAAGCCCAGAGATAAACCCATGCACATATGGTCACCTTATCTTTGATAAAGGAGGCAAGCATATGCAATGGGGAAAAGATAGCCTCTTCAGTAAGTGGTGCTGGGAAAACTGGACAGCTACAGGTAAAAGAATGAAATTAGAACACTTCCTAATACCATACACAAAAATAAACTCAAAATGGATTAAAGACCTAAATGTAAGGCCAGACACTTTAGTAAATTTTCTTAAGCAAATGTCATCTCACATCTGAAGGAGTGAATTCTTAGAAGCTGAAGTATGGGTCAAAGACTATGCACATTTAAAATTTGGAGACACATAGCCAGGTTGCTCTTCATAAAACATATATATCAATTTAGACTGTCATAGGCCACTTTTGAGAACCTGTTCCCCACATCCTTGTCAACCAGGATGTCATCAAACTGTCTAATCTTGGCCAAGATGATAAGTGAAAAATGTCAAGTTGCTGTGCTTTTAGTTTATATTCTTCTTATTAGAAGTGAGTGTAAGGATCTTTTCATATACTTAAGGCTCTTTTATATTTCTGGTCTTTTTCTTACTGAGTAAGCTTTTTCTATATAAAGTAAATTAGCCCTTTTTTCTATAATACGGAGTTGAAAACTTGTCATTTATCATTTAACTTTGTAGATTTTGTTGTCCAGACCTTTATTTTACTTTATGTTGTTAAATTTATTTTCTTGTATGGATTCTGTTTTTTGGATCACACGCAGTGAGGTCTTCTCCACTCTATTGTTGTATAAAGAAATTCTCCTGATGTTTTTGTGTGGATTGTAATGGTTTAGTGATTACATTTAAATCTTTGATTCATCTATACAGATGTGAGGTATAAGGTAAAGATCCACAACTTTTCTTCTTTCAGTTGAATACCTATGTGGGTGTAATTCATCTTTTCTTGACTAACATGCAATGTCCCCTTTATCAAATTCTAAGAGACTGGTTTGTGTTCTGTTCCATGGATCTATCTGTCTCTTCATCTAATGAGTATATGTATATTAATACAATTAATGTCTGTTACTATCTGCATTTGTCTTCTTTTTCTTATTCATACTTATTTTGTTTCCCATATGAACTCTAAAATCATCTTGTCTACAAACTCCGTGGAAAAATTCTGTTGCTATTTTTGTTGAGATTATTTGAAACATACATTAAATTAAGAACAATTAAATCTTTAAGATGTGGAGTTTCCCCCTCAAAAGATGTGATAGACATTTTATTTCTTTAAAGGTCTTTATGCCCCTAAACAGTGTTTTAAAGTTTAGTTTATGCAGATTTTACACATTTCTCATTACATTTATTCCTAGATATCTATAGTCTTTTCTTCCTTTGGGGTTTTTTAACTAGTTATAATTTACAAATATTAAGTCTGCTGATTTCCAGATATGAACTTCCCCTAGATATCTAATTAAATTTTTTATTACTTATAATAGTTTCCCAGGTATACAGTCATATCCTCTCCAAATGATGATTTTACTTCCTCACTCTTCGTTTTCATAGTTGTTATTTATTTCCCTTGTCTATTTTGGGTTGGCCTTCAGAAAAACACTGAGTAAAGGGAAAGGATACCTTTATCTTATTCTTGACTTCAGCTTCTATGGTTTCCCTACACCAAATGTCAACAGAGTAGCCACTATGTTTCAGGCACCAGGATAGAGCAAATCCAGCTGTCATTGAAGACTTAACCCAAACCCACCTTCTTCCAAAGCCCCATTTTGATCATCTCAAGAAAAAGCTGTCTTTGTCCCCTCCAAACTTCCTATTTTCCTCCCCTGTGTCCCTTCCTACTGTTTATCCTGTTTTAGAGTTATCCGTGCCCTTGTCTTTTATAGTCCCCTAAAATTCTGTAAGCTAGAGAAGGCAGGGTCTTTGACTGACCACCCAGCTGTGCTCAGAATTGGGCCTTGCACATAGCAAATGCTCAACCCTGTGTTGCTTAATTAATTAATTAATATGAAGATCTGCTCAAATAAACTCTAAACATCTGCTCAAATAAAATGGCAGTTTCTCATACAGAGCACTTAGCCATGAGTAATAAACGTAAATCCAGCTGACAAAATACACAATACACATATTCATATTTAGCACATCCACAAAGGGTGCAGGGTGTGCCTTTCAGTTGTTATGGAGGGAATAAAATAGAAAGGAAAAAGCCACTTGCACCCAGAGAGCTGGGAAGTTTTGAACTTTGATCAGTTCTCTAAATCTAGACGAATAATATAAATCATCCAGTCATTTCATGCCTTTTTGGTTTAACCTCAGAATCTTTTTCTCTAAAAAGCCTCTCTCACTGGGGATAATAGAGGGAATGACCTCAGTATCAGTGTTTGCTGTCTTTGTAAAGTGCAGTTGGTTTTATCTGGTGTGGAATGTCTTTTTGATTTTAAATTCCTATTTTTAGCTTCTCCATATTTTGTGTTACGTGGTCACTCTTATTCTCCACCCCCTCGCACCAGAGATCTATCCACACACCCTTTGTAAGTCTCTATAAAAAGGTTTAATGCAGAGCTAGAGTTCTTTTGAGGGACCTGTCATCAGCCTGCTGACACCCACACATCCTCAGGGCCTGAGTGAGGAGGGGCGCAGGGGCGTGGATGTAGGAACTTGGATTTCCTGACTCCTCAGGTTATAAGTCGTAATAGGAAGAAAGTGTCTCGAGGCCAGGAACCATGATTTGGTGGCTAGAACCTAGCACACTGGCTGGCACGAATTTGACTCTTAATAAATGTGTGCTCAATGAATGAACAACTAAATGGATAGTGAATGAGTGGACACACCTGCGTCTCAACAGGAGATGGATCACAACCCGACATTCACTATAGGCTCTTCTAATTTTTCAATATGATTGAAGTTGGCAGCTTGTATGTTTACACTTGGTTTAGAAAAGTTCTATTAACCTGGTCCTCGTGCAATATGGTTCTGTTATTAATTCATGCATTTGAAAGAACACACACACTGAATACAACAGCAAATCCTTTTAAGCTCTACGCTCTGGTGAAGAGCCTCTTTCTTTCATGCTCAGGAAGAAAAATCACTGGTGGTGATGGCAGCAGACTGGTGCCTCGAATCTCTGCTCACAGGCTGTGGAGGAGAGAGCCCACGATTAGAGATCACCTGTATCGTCATATCTGTGATTGACCAAAATTGTATGATCAGTATTTAACTCAAAGATTGGAGATGTATTCTGGGTATTGCAACCATTAGTTTGTCCCAGCCTTTATTTTCTGGCAGATCATTCCTTCCTCTCTTCCTTCCCCCCAGCACTGGTGTAAATTGAGTTTTGTGAGAGGACAGCTCCTCCTCTCCTTGCCTCCCCCTCCCTCCCCCTCCACCGGCTCGTCACGCACGCCCTGTCGGTCATCTATTAGTGATGACCCTTCGGCATCTTGTCCACCCCAGGGTTCCCGAAGCCCTTGTGCACTGCTGAGCAGCGACAGGTGCAGGGTCTGGTGGGGGGCCAGGACTGCTGCTCCGAGCATGCCAGGACGCCTTTCTCTTCCTGCTGCCGGAGAGGACGCCTGACACCAGAGATAAAACAGCGGTGGCGGTGGTGGCCAGTGCCCAGGAGGGTTTGTTTCTCTTGTCTGTTCTCTAGGAAGCAGAAGGTTAAACTGTTCATTTTCAGAGACCTCCTGGGTATAAAGTTCTGAGCTTTGTCTTTCTGGAGTGGACCAATTCCTAGGCTCTTGACCTCGACTTCAACACATCATTTGCCTATCCCTTAGAGTGGGTTTCTTTCCTCTCTATTTGGTCAGGACAATGGAGGCTAATGTGTGCTGTTAGCTTAGTTACTGGGGGCAAACACTGGCAGAAAAGCATCGGCAGAAAAGAAACTGATTCTGTTTCCCCCCTTCTTATTCAAACAAATGTTAACAAGATGATTGGGTGAATAATGTCCATGGAGTGGCCTTTCTGCAGCAGATTCTCTGCTTGAGGATTCCTCAGAGAAGGCTGGAGCCCCACTGGACCTGTTCACCTTCACATCTGTATGCATGATCTACACACACCGAGCTCCATCCGCATGTCCACAGCCAGCCTCCCCTGAAGCTTCGCAAGACACAGGCTGCTGCTTTAGAGAATGTTAGAACCAGACCCTCCCAGGGACTCATCTCACTGGCTTATCCCATCATGATCAGATTTCATATCTGAGAATTCAGAATTCATAGGGCCCAGGGTAATTTTAGGAAAAGACAACCAGACGTCTACTTCCCAGTGCCCAGAAGGTAAAACAGGTGTTATTCATGATAGAATAACGAAAACAGGACCCTGCTGTGTCCCAGGCATCCAACAAACTTGACTTAGAATTATTCTAGAAAATAGGGGAGTGATTTGTGTGCTCACTTTAGCCAAGGAGTGCAGAGAGAAGGGAAGACCATCCTTTTAGTCCTAATCTCCTACAAGGGACCGTGTACTTAAAGCTTTTCCAACCTTGCTCAGGATTGTATCACAAAATGAACAGTTCTTTGCTCCACAAAATATTTTAATGAAAGTAAAACAAGGGATAAGAGCCTCATGTAATACTGGTCTTGCTTATTTCACATCTTCAAAGGCCTTTAATAATCTCTATTATGTGGCTATGTGATTTTTATCACACAACCTCAGACTCTTACATTTTTAAAATAATTCACCAGCAAGAACCAATGTCAGAACTAAATGCTAATAAGATTTGGTCTGAGAGACTACCATGGGAAGATCGTTAATGTTTAATGCACTCACATCAAAGTGGGGTAATCCTGCTGCCGAAGGTCAAGAGAGCTTTAAACAAAAAATAGAAGAGAAAACATGATTGCAGCCATTCTGTTTTTCTCACTCAAATAAATCTGGTATAAATGTATTACAGCCAAGCCCAGGAGAGACCTTTCCTGGCAGTCTGGCAATTTCCCACGTATTGTTCATGTGGTTTGTCTCTTCTTCCTCTTTGTTTCTAATGATGATGATGAAAAGCATCCCTGGCATATGCCATGCCTTCCAAGTACTTCTCTCATTGTCACTCCAAAGGACCACTGTTGGGTTTTATTACCATCATTGATATATACAGTTCATTTGCATACAAAGTTGTGGCTTGGTTTTAGAACTCTAGTGATGGAAGTTATCACTCAGCAGTGAGAAGAGGAAGAATGACCTTCAGCCACACAGGAGGAAACTGCAAAGGGTTCTGCTCCTGGTTCTCCTGCCGAATCAAAAGGTTACAAGGGTCAAGATCGATTTCTTCATTTTCTTTTCTTTTTTTTTTCTTGCGGTACGCGGGCCTCTCACCGCTGCGGCCTCTCCCGTTGCGGAGCACAGGCTCCGGACGCGCTGGCTCAGCGGCCATGGCTCACGGGCCCAGCCGCTCTGCGGCATGTGGGATCTTCCCGGGCCGGGGCACGAACCCACGTCCCCTGCATCGGCAGGCGGACTCTCAACCACTGTGCCACCAGAGAAGCCCGATTTCTTCATTTTCTTTAGGCAGCATTCTGAAGAGGCCCCATCAGAAAACTCCAGCCCTAGAATCTCTAGTAATTGAAAAAAGAAGCAAGTGTTGTTGGGGACCTTATGTGATGTTCATGAAAGGGCACCGGCTTCTGGGGGCAGCCTGGCGTCGCTGGGTTCAGTTTGCGCGTGCACAGAATGGCCCCTGCAGAGTTTCTGTGGCGGGGTGGAGCATTCCGGTGCTTCTTATGAAGCTTCCAACAAGCTTATAGAGTTGCTTTATTTGGCTGGTAAATATTTTCTTGGTCCTCAGCCCTAATTTTCTCTGGCAGATATTGTTCCATAGCTTTGAGATAAATGCACCCATTGAAAACTCTGGGATAAATCCTCATGTGGTTCTATTGTCACTCATCATTTTGCCAAGAAACGTTAGTGAAGAAAGCTGTAAAGTGGCCGATTAAGTTTTTTGTGTTTTCGTGTGTTTTGCCTTTTCATCTTTTTGTGTTTTAGTGGGGGAAGAATCTGTCTCAGAAGAAAAAGCCAGGTTCTGGTTTTAGCTCTGCCCTCTAACTTAATGTGTTCCTTTATGCAAAGGTCTGAATCTTCCCGGGAATTAATTTCTCTATTTGTCAGATGACCCAATGATACCTGCCCCAGTTGACCTATAGCATGGTAGTATGGATAAAGTAAAATCACAAATGTGAAAGTGTTTGCAAAATTCTAAAATGTTTAGATAGCATTTCCTCATGTGTCAGGAGGGTAATGAGTTACAGTGCTACTGGCAACAAGGCGATTATGAGGATTGAATGTCAAAGGGCTTAGAAGAGACCCTGACACATGAATCGCACCCTATAGACGGCAGCTGGAAGACCAAGTGGTGGAGGTGTTACCCCACGATCCCTTCTATAACTTCCACCCCTGCGAAGCCAAGGAACCTAACTGGCCTCACTTCAATGCTAGTATTCGTCACTATAATGCTAATATTCTTTGACTTCAGAGATTTTGCTTTTTTTGGATCCTCACATTTCTGCCTTCCAGGCATTTGCCAGAGTTTAGCTCTCCTATCAAAGGGAATCAGCTGTCAGCAAAGAGCAACCTTGGAGCTGGAATGACCTCAGTGCTAAGTTTGAAATCTAGCTTTTTACTTACTGGGTATGACCTCAGGCAACCTTCCTCAATACCTTGGGCCTCAGTTTCCTCAACTGGGGATGGTATTATACCACCTCCCTCGTAGGAGATGACACAAATGCCACAGTCACAGAGGCTACCTAATTGGCAGGGCTCAGTGCAAAATGAAAAGGCACGGTCCCTTGTTCAAACACTATTAAGAATTTCAAGATGGCGACAACAGAGCATTAAACCAAGCATGGGGTCCTTCTGAGCCCAGGGTTCCATTCAACTGTGCAGTGCACATCTGTGAACCTGGCTCTGGCCACAGTTCCTGGTACAGTGGCAGCCCGCCACGTAATAGGCATTCTGTAAAGACTACTGCTTTCTTTCTTTTCCTCTCTCCTTTTCTCTCTTCTTTCCTTTATAGCTATGTATCCCTAGGAAGAGTTGGTTTCACTCCTAAACCTCCTACTGCAACTTCTCTGACAAGTCCACTTAGAATGGTTCCCTCTGATGATTAAACTGCTTCTTCCTTTCTGCCCCTGAAATTAGGGAGCCAGGTGGTAGGGTTAAGAAAGGATAGCTTATCTATACAACCTTCCCATCTTGTGTCTGTATTTCCCAAGCACTTTCAAAGGCAGCCCAAGAAAATAAAGAAATAACAGCATCATGATACATAAGAAGAGGCTAGAATATATATATTCTATATACATATATATATGTGTATATGTATATATATATGTATGTGTGTGTGTGTGTGTGTGTGTGTGTGTGTGTGTATATGGGTGGAGGGGGAGGAAATGATGGAGAAGGTAAACTGAGGTGAAGAAAACGAACAAAGGAAAATGATGGTATTAGAAAAAAATAAAAGCCTGCACTTTACAAAGGATATTTTGCTATCCTCTGTCTAAGCACAATTGACACAGATTAGTTGTAAAATCACTTCTTATACTTGTTTCCCCAACTTTCAGCCATTTCCGTGAAATAAAGCAAGCTCACATTTTCTGAGGGTTTGATTTCCTTGTCTGTGAACTTCATAATTAAAAAAGTATTTTGTTATGCATTGTTTTATTCAGAATTCACAATATCTGTGTGTTTGGGTATGTTACTTACCTCTTCATTTTGTAGAGGAGGAGATAAAGTAACCTTCCATAGTTACTGGGTCAGTTGGGAATATTTTGGCTCCACATAGCAGAAAATCTGAATTACTGTGTCTGTATTTGGTGGGGAGATGGTCCTCTTAATAAGAGTCTTGGAAGCAGACCACTGCCTGAGGGACTGGGCAGCTCACAGACATCATGGTTCCTTTCTGTAGTTCTCATGGTCTTTGCTTCAAGGTCACAAGATGGCTGCTTTCACTCCAGGCATCACAACCATGGTCAAGAGAAGAAGAAATGTGGGAAGGAGCAGTATCAGCCACCTTGTTTCCTTTTCTCATGAAAGTTAAACTTTCTCAGGCATCCTCTGCTTATGTCTCAATGGCTTAGAACTATGTCTCTTGGAAGTTCTTAGCTACATAAAAGGCTGAGAGAGAGGGTGTTTACTTTTCCAGTCTTTACACTGGAGGTGAGAGAGAAGGGTGCTAAGACACCTCTTGGGTGAAGCACACAACAGCGTAGGCTCTGTGACACAAAGTGGCAAGGCCAGAGACTGAACCCAAGACCTCTGAGCCTGAGTTTAGTGATTTTACCACTGTGCCATATTGGACTTCTTTTAAAAATGTGTTCAGCACCACCCACTTGTCCACTTCCTGCTGAAATGAGCAGACAGAAGTCACTCCACATTATGGAAATTTAAAAACAGGGAATACATTTACTATGCCTTGCCTTAAGTCTCCTCAGAGTGAAACTCCTCCAAGTTATGTAAAACTGAGAGATAGGTGGCATACAGAGAATTTATTCCTCCCATGAGAAATCCTGTGCGTTTGAAGTTTCATAGAACTAGATGATGTATATTTGGAAACACATAACAGAAATTGTGTGAGATATGGCTTCAGGCTCTGTGCCCTTCCAGCCTTAAGCTGCCCCTCTTCCCACCCTGCTTCAAATCACAACCATCTTGTTTTTTGGTAGGAACTATTTACATATGAAGATCATATTTGGATGCCCTTAGTGATTTATTAAACTCACTTTCCTAAAGCAAGACCAGAATAAAAAACATACATAAATATCAGTTTGGAAGATTAGAAACAAAGGCCACGATGGAATTTCTCCACTGTAATCACCACATGCAGTTACCACAACAGGGAAGCTTAACTGAGTAATTCAGTCCAAGGTAGAGAAAGAACAGAATCTGGAAATGTAAATATATTTCTGTTGGAGATGCTTGAAATTACATTATTGCCAGCTTTTTTTTTTTTTTTTTAAGCTGGGGAATGTTGTATGAGGAATTTTTGTTGTGTTTTCTTAAATGCTCCTGGCAGTAAATTGGAAGTATAGCACCTGCTAAATATTTAGTTAGTAGTTGAAACATTGAATAACTCATGAAATCTGTAGGTGAACTGAATAACAGCTGCCCTGGAGAGAATCATAATTCAGTGTTGACAAAATAACCCCCTTGCATTTTCCTGGGGAATCTTTTATTTTTAGCAAGGGTGTTTGATACTCCTAAGTTAATTAAGAATTTTGACAGATTGGAATGTTATTGAACCTAGCGGCAATGTTTAAGAACTGCCATATATGTGCTAGGTACTGGGTTAGGCAATTGTGTAAGCATTGGATCATCAGATTCTCTCCCAACACTATACAGTTGTCAGCTCTGTCTCTCTCGATAAATAACCAGGACCCTGAGAGGCTGTATAAGTAGTCCAAGACCACAGCTGGGAAGGAATAAAGTTTTTTCCGCCACTTCTTCATAAAAGTACTTCCCAGGCAGTGTGGGGGACCCAACGGATTGGCTCACTTGACCCTTGTTAGAGCCCCTTCTATCTTGTCTAATCCAGCCACAGAGACCAGAAACCTCCAATTCTCAGCCTTCCTTGTGGCTTGGCTTGGTAGCCAGTAGAAACAGTCTGTCCTATGATGTGTAGGTGGAATTCCATGGGAAAGCTTCCCTCCCCGGCAACAGGTTAATCCTCTTTGCCTTTTGCCCTTTGTTCAGGAAAAGAAGATTCACTCTCTAGGCATTCAGTGGCTACTCTTTACCATGAGAAGGAAAGTTGCGCAGTTAAGGTTGGTATAACAGGAAGTCCAGGTCCTTGATGGCATTCTTGACCACTTGTACTAACCCTAGACTGCTTGATGTTAGAATCCTTCTTACACAAGAAAAATAATAATCTCTTATTGTATCCAGGAGGCCACGGATTGGTGTCCTGTCTGCCTGCCCACCTCTCCAGCCCCCTACAGCCAAATTAATACACCTGCATTTCTCAGAGTGTAGCGCCTAGTGTATAAGTTGTTCCTGAGGCAGAGGTAACTGAGAAAGGTGATTGCATATATGTATAGTCAATGTTGCTCTTAGAATTAGAATGCAATTCCATTAAAATGATAATATAAATTAGATAACTGATGACTAATAGTGATTAAAGTAAAGGATGTAGTAGTCAGGTAAACCTGGGTTCTAGTGCCGGCTATAGCACTTATTGGTTATGTGACGTTGAGCTAGTCAGCTAAACTTGCTAAGTCTCAGTTTCTCATGTATGATTGGGAATAATAATAGCCCCACCCCGCAGGGATTTGCAGGGCACTTAGCGCTGGCTCAGGCACATAACGTGCACACAGTTGGTAGTATTACTGTTGCTAATAATAATAGTAGAATTATTCAAGACATACAGTTTGAGGGAACAGTTATGAAATATATAACAACCAAGGTAAAAGTGTTCTAATTTTCTCTCTCTGGATTCATCTGTTATGGTACTTTTTAAACTTAATCTAACTTTAGTATCCTTCCAGAATTAAATCAGTCTTTCTTAAAGGTCGGTATTTTCTCATCCTAGAGAAGCTTCTTTGGGCCTCTGAATGGTGAAAATATCTGTTTGTCCCTTCTCTTTATTTTCATTGTCAAAGGTCTTAGCTACTTTACCTAATTATTCTAGCCAGCTGCTTCCTGACACACTTATGGCCTCAAAGTTTAATACTTGATTTGGTTTCTTTTGACTCTAGTCCCCTATGTTGTGTTGATTTGTAGAACAGTGATTCTAAATGCTAAACCAGAAAGAAGAGCCACATGGCTCTTCTTGACCACATGGCTTTTTTTTTTTTTTTGCGGTACGCGGGCCTCTCACTGTTGTGGCCTCTCCCGTTGCGGAGCACAGGCTCCAGACGCGCAGGCCCAGCGGCCATGGCTCACGGGCCCAGCCGCTCCGTGGCCTGTGGGATCCTCCCGGACCGGGGCACGAACCCGTGTCCCCTGCATCGGCAGGCGGACTCTCAACCACTGCGCCACCAGGGAAGCCCACACATGGCATTCTTGACCGATTGCACTAGCCCTAGCCTGCCTGATGTTAGAATCCTTGTTACACAAGAAAAATAATAATCCCTTTTTGTATTCAGGAGGCCATTGATTGGTGTTCTGTCTCCCTGCCCACTCCACTTTGGAATAGTAAAAACAGCATGGTGTCCTTTAAATTTTAAGATTTTATCAGAAAGAAAGCTCTTCCCATTTTACTCTTGAAAATCATAAGACAGAAAAACAAGAGTAAAAAGTATAAATTCCATTTTCAGTAAAACTAGGAGATTCTGTATCCATGAACCACAGTCTGTGACATAGGGCTGGTCAAATGCAATGGAGCAGGATTTCAGGAAGAGCTAAGACAAAGTGACTGTGACCAGGCTATAGATTTTGACGAAGCGAATGGAAAATATAGCTCCAAAGTTGGCGCTACAGAGTAAGCATACCCTAAAGGATGAAACCAATAACCCTTTGAAAAGTGGCAAGGTTTTTACAAAGCTGGAAGCACAAGCTTCCTTAGACCCTACCTGAGACCACATAGTAGCAGATGAAGCCAAAAAGGAATGAGCAGGTAGATTGGTAAGGCATTGCTGTAGCCTGTTGGCTGAGAGGAAGCACAGCTAAAATAACTCAAAAATACACAAACCTTTATAATGAGATTTAATGGTGAATCACGGCAAATTTATACCAACACAGCAACAGCCTGCCTCCTACCCATACAAACTTCTTTCAAGTATCTGGATTGAGAAGAATTCTCCACATTTGATGAACAGCCACAATAAAAAAGGAATCAGCCCAGGATGCTGTAACATACTACCTGCTACCACAAAACTCTTGCAATAGAAAATGAGAAAAAGAACTGAAAAACAAATGGTGAATGGAGAACACTGACTAACAGTAATTCTAACAGACAACTGAAAAATATAATGTGATCAAGAACTCAAACAAATTAAAGAAACCGCTGACAAGCTCAAAACAGATGAAGAGGTCAGGGATGATATGGTGAAATGAGAGGAGAAAATAAACAAATGATACAGCTGACCAAAGAAGTGAAGTGGGAAAAGCAGCACAGATATGAAGACGACTTTGAAGAAACAAAGCAAAATACACACTGCTGAAAATAGAAAAGGGAATCTGAAGGGCAGGATTATCAAAGCAAATAAAGTAAAAAGGAACTAACATTTTTAAAGCATTAGAGATAAAATGGTAGATTTGGCTGACAAAGAAGACACCACAGATACCTAATAAAATATCGCTGAAGAAAAGAACTAAAAAAATGAAACACAAAGAAATAGTCAAAGATATAATTCCACACAACTTTGAAAAAATAAAAGATGATGAGAATTTATAGATTGAAAGGATCAACCATGTTCCAGGAAAATTTGTTGAAGAACTGTCAACACTATGCTGTATTTTAGGGGTATTAATAAGCTTTAGAGATAAGTAATCATTTGGTCAACCCGGCAGGAATACCAAGTAACCTCTATAAGATCAAAAGCTTTATAAGAGTCAGGCTAACCTATGTTTTCCTTACAGAAGCATTCAAAGATAGCAGAGATAATGCCTATGAAGCCCTCAGTGAAAGAAAAAAAAGTGTGTGGCCTAAGAATTTTATGCACAGCCAAACTGTCAATCAAAATAAAGACAGTATATAAAACTTGTCCAACATTGGAGAACCCATAGAAGTTAGTTCTCATGAGTCATTCTTTTAAAAAACTATTAAAAGAAAGACTGTAGCTGACTAAGAGATGAATGGAGAAAATCTGGCGAAAGAACTTCCAAGTAAACACTGAATCCATTTAGCTTTTGGATTAAATCTAAAATAAATATGGGGAACTTCCCTGGTGGTGCAGTGGTTAAGAATCTGCCTGTCAATGCAGGGGACACGGGTTCGATCCCTGGTCCGGGAAGATCCCACATGCCGCGGAGCAACTAAGCCCATGTACAACAACTAATGAGCCTGTGCTCTAGAGCCCACAAGCCACAACTACTGAGCCCACGCCCCACAACTACTGAAGCCAATGAGCCTAGAGCCCGTGCTCTGCAACAAGAGAAGCCACCACAATGAGAAGCCCACGCACTGCAACAAAGAGTAGCCCCCACTCGCCACAACTAGAGAGAAGCCCATGCACAGCAACGAAGACCCAATGCAGACAAAAATAAAATAAACAATTAATTTTTTAAAAAACTTAAAAAAAATAAATAAAGTAAAATAAATATGGAAATTTTGGTTGCAGAAAAAAAAGTATAAGCCCTGAATATATATAGATATTATAATTAATAAAATATTAAGAATAGAGAAGTCAGAAGGATGTATATGTTGTTTTTTTCATCATTTATAGATGAAAATCAAAGGATCTCATTTAAACATGATAAATCAAGTAATTGCTCTTTAAGAATATTAAATATACAAAGGTAAAAAGTGTAAGACTATATATGTATGTGCTTAGTTATATATATACATACATATATAGACATATGTAATTACATATGCATTATATATCTATATCTGCATATATTTTAAATGAAATTCATGTGATGGAAGAGAAAATGGAGAACAGTTTTTTTTTTAATTGAGGTATAGATAATATACAATATTATATAAGTTACAGGTATACAACAGTTTTTATTGTTCAGAGCGGGAAGTTAAAAGTTAGTGTTTTAAGAAATAGAGAATTTAAATAATTAAATAGTTTACTTATAATAGGGCTCACTGGAAAAATTAATCATAACACAAACCTGCACAGATAGTACAAGGAACACTCGCAAAAACAAAACAAAGAAAATATAGACTGAGAAGTATAAGATTTTTAAAAAATAAAGCAATAGAAACATAAAACATGACACAAAATGTTGTGAATTAAGAGTAAACACATCTGTCACACCAATAAATATGTAGACTAAGCTCACAATTGAGTAATTAAATAAAACTTAACCATATGCTATATATACCAGACATATATCTAAAGCAAAGTGACCCAGAAACTTGAAAGTAGAAGGATGAACAAAGGAATATCATCAAATGCCAACAAAAAGGAAACAAAAGGCCATGATCTTAGTATAAAACAAGGTTGAATTTAGATCAAAAAGCATTAAGCAAGAAAAATAAAGATACTTTGTATGATAATGTATATATTCCACAAGGAAGATCTAGCAGTCATAAGTATTTCTGTACCAACTAAAGTAGCATGGAAAGTTATTAAGCAAAGCTACACAAAATACAAGGAAAAATATTGAAATACTTTAGTTATAGGAGGTTTAACAAATAAAATGGACCAAAAGAAGGTAATGATATAAATGGCCTAAATAACATAACAAAGTTATATATATCAAACAATCCCTAAAAACTGAGAGTACTCCATCCTTTTTTCCATGTCCACAGAAGATTCCCCCAGACTGACTGTTCTTTAGCCCACACAGAAAACCCAAATAAATTTCCCAAATATTATCCTCTAATCACTCTGAGTCTAAAATAAAAATTGATCTGAAATTACACAATATTTAAAATTGATAGTGATTATAACCACATTACATATGTGGTTATAAGGGATCAGCTAAAGCCATTGCTCAAAGGAAAAATCATGGACATAAGTACTTAAATTAATAAACAAAGATAGGAAATCAAACCATTGTCTTCTACTCATGAAGCCAAAAACAAGAAAAATAAAATTAACCTAAGAAAAATATAAGGAAGAGATGAATGATTAAAGCAGGAAACAATAAATTAGGGAAAAAAAGAACAAATAAACTTTAGGAAAAAAGCAATAAATCATTAGTAAACTAACCAAGATGGATGGATAAATCATTTTCCCGGAAAATATAAATTCCCAAGCATGACCCCTGATAGAAAGGAAAAGAATCTAAATTAAGAAATATAGAACATGGACAAAAAGCAAACCTATCCGAAGAAAGCACCAGGCCCAGAATATCTCCCAGATAACTTCCGCCAAACCTCTAAGGAAAAGACAGGTCCAATATTATTTACACTCTTGCAGGATAGCAGCTAGCATACATCAATTGTATCCTGAAAAAGAGAGAACAAAAAAATAAAGTTAAGACCAATATTGCTTATGAATATTGGTGCAAAAAAAATCCTAATTAAAATATTAGCAAACAAATCCAAGAGCTTACAAAGACAAGAATTGACTATGACCAAGTGGGTTTCTTTTTTAATTGAAGGATAGTTATTACAATATTATATTAGTTTCAGGTATATAACATAGTGATCAAAATTTTTATAGATTATACTCCATTTAAACTTATCATAAAATAATGGTTATATTCCGTGTGCTGCACATTACATTCTTTTATCTTATTTGTTTTATACCTAGTAGTTTGTACCTCTTAATCCCCTTCCCCATCTTGCCCCGATCCTGACCCCTCTCCCCACTAGTAGCCACTAGTTTGTTCTCTGTATCTGTGAGTCTGTTTCTGTTTGTTATACTTGTTTGTTTGATTTTTTTAGATTCCACATATAATGAAAACATCCAGTATTTGTCTTTATCTGTCTGACTACTTCACTAAGCATAATATCCTCCAGGTCCATCCATGTTGTTGCAAATGGCAAAATTGCCTTCTTTTTCATGGCTGGGTAATATTCCATTATAAATAAATACATATATTTATAATATTCCATTATATGTGTGTGTGTGTGTATATATATACACACGCACACACACGCACACACACACACATATACCACATCTTTATCCATTCTTCTGTTGATAGATACTTAGGTTGCTTCCATATCCTGGCTATTATAAATAATGCTGCTATGAACATTGGGGAGTATGTATCTTTTTGAATTAGTGTTCTTGGTTTTTTGGATATATACCCGGGAGTAGAATTGCTGGATCGTATGGGTAGTTCTATTTTTAGTTTTTTGAGGAAACTCCATACTATTTTCAACAATATAATATACCAATTTATATTCCCAAGTGGGATTTTTTTCTTTTAAAAATGTAAGAATGTTTCAAAATCTAGAACCATCTTAATTTAATTTGCATAATATTGTCAAAATTAAGAATCACTTGTATTATCTCGATAACTGAAGAGGCATTTGATAAAATTTGTCTCCATTCTTGATGAAAAACCCATAATAAAATACTTCATTACACACACAGACACACATATACACCCTTGCACATACTTAGCAACATATGTCCCCAAAGCTACTAACATACCTACTGGAGAAAATGTAGAAACAGTGCCATTAATGTCAGCTACAAGAAAAGATACGTTAATCAACAGCATTAATTAACATTACTCCAGCCCAAGTAGACATTAGCCAGCCCAAGTAGAAGAGAGAAAGAAATAATCATAGAAATTGGAATCAGGAGTTAAGGTTATGATTATATGCAGATGATATATTATATACTGTTAAACACAGAGAATCATGGAAAAAATGTTATAAACAATGAGGAAACTCATTAAGGTGATGGAGTATAAAAATACTACTACTAAAAACCTTCCAATACAAACAGAAATTGGTTAGAAAATATAACTGAAAAGATCCCATTTACAATTGAGAAAAATTTAACAAGAAATGTGCCAAATAAAACATTATAATGCTACTGAGGAGAATAAAAGATGATTTAAGCAAATGCAAAGAGATACCCTATTTAACCTAAAGATGTCTTAGCTAAACTAAACTAGTGCAATCAAACACTAATAGGTGTTCTGAGAAGACAGGATGATTCTAAATCTCAAGTACAAATAAGCACAGCCTGAGAAATTGACAAAGAAAACTAAGAGTGGGGATTAGCTTTTCACATATTTTACAAAATACATTGTAAAGCTACAGAAGTTAAAAAAATTGATTGTCAGATAGATAGATATATAGACACAGTACCATACCTGCATAACCAGGAAGCCCAATGGAAGATTGTTTAGAAATAAACCAGACTACATGTGATAGATGATGTGTTACCTATCAATGGAAAAAAAAGATAATCTATTAAAAAATGCTACTGAAACAATTGGATACCTTTTTGGAAAAAAATAAAGCTGGATTCCATCCTCAAAACCTACACCAAAAGCAATGTCAGATGACTCAGATACTTAAATATAAAAAAGAAAATCATGAAGGCACTATAAAAAAAAGGAAAAATTTTATTAGCCTGTTTTGGGGAAGACCTTTCTATTTTAGACACAAAATGCGAAAACCATAAGTTAAAATATTAATAAATTCTATCTACTATAAAAAATTGCTGCGTTGAAGAAAACACCATAAACAAAATAAAAAAGTGACTTACTGAGAAAAATAGTTTGCCAAGGACTTCTCTCCTTAACATATTAAAAATGCTAGTTTACAATTCTGTATTGTACACTTAAAGATTTGTCAAGAGAGTAGATCTCATGTTAGGTGTTCTTAACACACACACACACACACACACACACATGCATACACACATGAAAAGAATAGAAGAATAAAAGGAAGCAGGAGGAAACTTTTGGAGGTGATGATAGTTTCACAGTTCAGAGGCATATCTCCAAACTCATCAAATTGTATACATTAAATATGTCTAGTTTTTTTGTATATCAATTATACCTCAAAAAGCTGGTTTTTTAAAAAAATAGAATTAAAAGGACAATGAATGAAGTTGGTACTTCCCAAAAAGAAATACTCATGATGGAAACAGTTGAAAAATGCCCAATCCCATTCAAAAGAAGAGAATTGTACATTAAGACTACAGAAACTGCCAGTTTCCCAAAAACCTACCAGATTTCAGATTGACATGGATCAAAAAGCTTAGTTACATATTGTTGGTGACACTAGGGAAGTAAGGTGCCCTCACAGATTTTTGGTGGGACCATGAATTGTTACAATGTTTATTCAGAACAAATTGCCAAATATTTACCAAAATACAATTTGCATGTATCTTCTGACTAAGAAATTCCACCTCTAGGGGTTTACCTTACATTGCACCTGTGTGCAACTGTGTGTACATGCACTTGCATGAAATGAGGTATGTATAAGAATAGTATCGCCACGTTGTTAGGAGCAAAAGATTATAAATTGAATGGTGATCAATATAGGCTCATTACCACAAAGATCCGGTCAACCTATACAAAGGAATCCTATATTCTTTATGAGTATGCTTTCTGAGAAAAACAAAGTGCTGACAGTACTACAGGGTAAGACACCACTGCTGTAAAATGATGATAATAGTAATAATGATTATTATATATAAAGTATATGCTTACATATGAATAAAAAACATCACTGAAAGCATACCCATGAACCTGATAACAGTGAATGCCTTGGAGAGGGGACTTGAGTGACCTGGGGTCTGTGTTGAGAAGCAGACTTACTTTCTAATGTGCCCCTTTTCTATCTGTTAAATTTCGTATCCTGTATATGTGTTACCTATTCAAAAGGTTAATCAACTTAATTTAAATCCCAGTGCAAATCCTACGGTCTCCTATCTTCACCTTGAGCAAATCATACCCTACTTTCCCTCTCTGTGGAGCAGGGATGATCACAGTACTCCCTCCCAGGTTGCGATCAGAGCTACATGAGATAATCATGGGAACGCAGACTGCACAGAGCCTGCCAACTACATGTAATTGTTTAGTAAATGCCCTCCATCTCTTTTCCCTGAGAATGAAAGTAAGTTGCAGTAATTTCACTATTATTGGGCTTTGCTGTGTTTTAAATTTTCTCTGTAATACACGAATGGCTTAAACATATGGCTTCCTTAGGCACAATTAATTAAGAGGGAGAGCAGTATACATCACCAGTCAGGCATTCTTTCCCATTGTAAAAGTAACACTTTTTATTTAAGAGCCAAGTCTAGGTGTTAACCGGTCCTTGGCACCACTAGAATAAGGTTGAAGGACTAAAGCTGCCAAAGCACAATTATGTACTGGCCTTGGATTTCAGATACCTGGGTTCAAACCCTACCTCCATCACTCCTGACTGCCACTTGGTGGCCGTTTATCGCTGGAGATGTTTTGTTACCTCTCTGCCCTTCCATAGCATCACTTTAAAATGGGAACAACCACCACGCAGACGTGCTGTCTGGGTTAAAGTCAGTCTGTCTAGAAAAGCACCTGATACATACCAGGCACTCAACAAATATTTTTGGAAGAGTATTAAACAGCTACTATGTGCAAGGACCAAGAAATGGTTCCTACCTTCAAAATCCTTACACATGAATATGGGGGAGGAAACCGTGACTCGAATGACTGCAGGCCCAGGCCATTTAGTGGTAGAAAATGAAATGAAGAGGGTAAACATGACTGATAAAGAGTTATCACCAGTGCAGCGGTGGCCACGTGGACTAACTGTAGCCAGAATACCAAGGAAGAGTAAAACCAGCATCAGAGGCCAATACATCAAACATCTAAGTGGAGGAAAGACTCCTTCCTGCATGGTGAAGTATAAACTTCTTGATGGTATCACACAATTTGTGTCCTCCACAGCAGCAGACATAGCAGATGTGCTGTAAACATGAGTGCAGGACGAATACTGTAGGTGCAAATGTTTCTCCAGCATCAGGAGCCTTGCCAGGATCTGCCGTCAGGCTCCCGATCCCAGATGAGGGTTTTAAACCCTCCAGTCCACTTCTCCCCAGTTACCAGTCTTTGTTCAGGACTGGTATTAATGCATTACCAGCCCTGGACAATGCATTAAATGCATGTATTAAATGCCTACCATGTGCGTGTAACACACAGCCAGTGGGTGTTCGGGTGGCCCCGCAGAAGGAACTGCACTTCTGTCCTTGCTTGGCACGTCTGTAATTTCAGTGCACCTTGCCGTGTTCTCCTCCGTAAGGGGTCGACGTAAATAAGGAGGAATGTTTGGGAGCCTTTGGGAATCCCTCAGGCCAGCAGCACTCTTAGCATCATGAACTGGGGAGATGGGGCACCCAAGGAGGATGAATACCCTCTTAGCATATTTTCCCCTCTCATGCCAGGGAGTTTGTTGGCAGGTTGAAAAATCAAGGCTTCTGCCATATTTTTCTCTGAGTTTGATTCATCTGCAAGGGCATTAACTTTTCATATGCCTCAGCTGAGTGGGATTTTAAAACCCGTGTTAGTGACAGGATATCTAATTTCTCATCCACAGGGCCCACATCTAAACTTAATATGCTTGCTTGTCAGAAGGAATTCCAGACCCTCTTGCAGCAGCTTTGCATGGGACCTAGAGATCCCTGACCAGATGGGGGTGACGGGTTCCATCTCAGCTTTCAACTGAACACCTGCAAGAATTTTTTCTTCTGAGATGACATGTAAAGGTTTTTGGTGTGTCCCGTCTTCCCAGATGACATTCGAGTTTCCATCAGTCCGCATGCTTTCCAAGGCCCGTGGTCTGTCATGGAGCGGGGCTTCCCCTGCCCTCGATTAATCAATTTCTCATAGATGATGCAGACAGGCTGCTGGCCCAGGCCAGCAAGGGCTTTCAGCTGAGACCATCTGGAGGGTGACTCTGGAGAAGGCAGCCAACAGGCCCAGGAATCTGCTAGACACAGAGAGGAGGCTGCCTGGCCAAAAGCAAAGATCAGGAAGACTCA